>NW_027479338.1:0-147314 GCF_051014685.1 Ptiloglossa arizonensis
AGAAGGAAAAAAAATTTTTTCGCAATTCTGCTGCTCCAAACGCTTAACCAGAATGGCCTAGGGAAAAAATACACATACCGCTGTAATCGGGCGATGTTCTACTTTCAGATGCAATTGGAATTTTGGGTTAGGTCAATCCGTTCGCGAGGATATGGGAGTTTGAAAGCCAAGAAATGGTTGAGAAGGCAAAAAATTTTTCGCAATTCTGCTGCTCCAAACGCTTAACCAGAAATGGGCCCTAGGGACAAAATACACATTACCGTTGTAATCGGGCGAGTTTCTACTTTCAGATTGCAATAGGAATTTTTTGGGTTTAGGTCAATCCGTTCGCGGAGATATGGGAGTTTGAAGCCAAGAAAATGGTTGAGAAGGCAAAAAATTTTTTCGCAATTCTGCCTTGCTCCAAACGCTTAACCAGAATGGCCTAGAGAAAAAAATACACATACCGTTGTAATCGGGCGAGGTCTCTACTTCCAGACGCTACAGGAATTTTTTGGGTTAGGTCAATCCGTTCGCGAGATATGGGAGTTTGAAGCCAAGAAATGGTTGAGAATGCAAACAATTTTTCGCAATTCTGCTGCTCCAAACGCTTAACCAGAATGGCCTAGGGAAAAAATTACACATACCGTTGTAATCGGGCGAGTTTTCTACTTTCAGATGCAACAGGAATTTTTTGGTTAGGTCAATTCCGTTCGCGAGATATGGGGAGTTTGAAGCCAAGAAATGGTTGAGAAGGCAAAAAAGTTTTCGCAATTCTGCCTGCTCCAAACGCTTAACCAGAATGGCCTAGGGGAAAAAAATAAACATACAGTTGTGTAATCGGGCGAGTTTCTACTTTCAGATTGCAATAGGAATTTTTTGGGTTAGGTCCAAATCCCGTTCCGCGAGATATGGGGAGTTTGAAGCCAAGAAATGGGTTGAGAAGGCAAAAAATTTTTCGCAATTCTGCTGCTCCAAACGCTTAACCAGAATGGTCCCGAGGGAAAAAATACACATGCCGCTGTAATCGGGCGAGGTTCTACTTTACAGATGCAATTGGAATTTTTTGGGTTAGGTCCAATCCGTTCGCGAGATATGGGAGTTTGAAGCCAAGAAAATGCTTGAGAAGGCAAAAAATTTTTTCGCAATCTGCTGCTGCTCAAACGCTTAACCAGGAATGGCCTAGGGAAAAAATACACATACCGTTGTAATCGGGCGAGTCTCTACTTCCAGAACGCTACAGGAAATTTTTGGGTTAGGTCAATCCGTTCGCGAGATAATGGGAGTTTGAAGCCAAGAAATGGTTTGAGAAGGCAAAAAATTTTTCGCAATTCTGCTGCTCCAAACGCTTAACCAGAATGTCCCTTGGGAAAAAATACACATACCGTTGTAAATCGGGCGAGGTTTTCTACTTTCAGATGCAATAGGGAATTTTTGGGTTAGGTCAATCCGTTCGCGAGATATGGGAGTTTGAAGCCAAGAAATGGTTGAGAATGCAAAAAATTTTTCGCAATTCTGCTGCTCCAAACCGCTTAACCAGAATGGTCGAGGGGAAAAAATTACACATACCGTTGTAATCGGGCGAGTTTCTAACTTTCAGATTGGCAACAGGAATTTTTTGGGATAGGTCAATCCCGTTCGCGGAGATATGGGAGTTTGAAGCTAAGAAAATGGTTGAGAAGACAACAAATATTTCGCACTTCTGCTGCTCCAAAACGCTTAACCTGAATGGGCCTAGGGAAAAAAAATACACATACCGTTGTAAATCGGGCGAGTTTCGACTTTCAGATGCAATAGGAATTTTTGGGTTAGGTTCAATCCGTTCGCGAGGATATGGGAGTTTTGAAAGCCAAGGAAATGGTTGAGAAGGCAACAAATATTTTTCGGCAATTCTGCTGCTCCAAAACGCTTAACCAGAAATGGCCTAGGGAAAAAATAACACATACCGTTGTTATCGGGCGAGCCTCTACTTCCAGACGCTGCAGGAATTTTTTGGGTTAGGTCAATCCGTTCGCGAGATATGGGAGTTTTGAAGCCAAGAAATTGGTTGAGAAGGGAAAAAAATTTTCGCAATTCTGCTGCTCCAAAACGCTTAAACCAGAATGGCCTAGGGGAAAAAAATACACATACCGCTTGTAATCGGGCGATGTTCTACTTTCAGATGCAATTGGAATTTTTGGGTTAGGTTCAATCCGTTCGCGAGATATGGGAGTTTGAAGCCAAGAAATGGTTGAGAAGGCAAAAAATTTTTCGGCAATTCTGCTGCTCTCCAAACGCTTAACCAGAATGGTCCGAGGGAAAAAATTACACATACCGGTTGTAATCGGGCGAGTTTCCTACTTTCAGGATGCAAACAGGAATTTTTGGGTTAGGTCCCAATCCGTTCGCGAGGATATGGGAGTTTGAAGCTAAGAAATGGTTGAGAAGACAACAAATATTTCGCACTTCTGCTGCTCCAAAACGCTTAACCTGAATGGCCTAGGGAAAAAAATACACATACCGTTGTAATCGGGCGAGTTTCTACTTTCAGATGCAATAGGAATTTTTTGGGTTAGGTCAATCCGTTTCGCGAGATATGGGAGTTTGAAGCCAAGAAATGGTTGAGAATGCAAACCAATTTTTCGCAATTCTGCTGCTCCAAACGCTTAACCAGAATGGCCTAGGGAAAAAAATACACATACCGTTGTAATCGGGCGAGTTTTCTACTTTCAGATGCAACAGGAAATTTTTTGGGTTAGGTCAATCCGTTCGCGAGATATGGGAGTTTGAAGCCAAGAAATGGGTTTGAGAAGGCAAAAAATTTTTCGCAATTCTGCTGCTCCAAAAACGGCTTAACCAGAATGGCCTAGGGAAAAAAATAAACATACCGTTGTAATCGGGCGAGTTTCTACTTTCAGATGCAATAGGAATTTTTTGGGTTTAGGTCAATCCGTTCGCGAGATATGGGAGTTTGAAGCCAAGAAATGGTTGAGAAGGCAAAAAAATTTTTCGCAATTCTGCTGCACCAAACGCCTAAACAGAATGGCCTAGGGGAAAAAATACAGATACCGTTGTAATCGGGCGAGGTTTTCTACTTTTCAGATGCAACAGGAATTTTATGGTTAGGTCAATCCGTTCGCGAGATATGGGAGTTTGAAGCTAAGAAATGGTTGAGAAAGACAACAAATCTTTCGCACTACTGCTGCTCCAATCGCTTAACCAGAATGGGCTAGGGAAAAAAATACACATACCGTTTGTAAATCGGGCGAGTTTCTACTTTCAGATGCAATAGGAATTTTTGGGTTAGGTCAATCCGTTCATGAGATATGGGAGTTTGAAGCCAAGAAATGGTTGAGAAGGGCAAAAAAATTTTTTCGCAATTCTGCTGCTCCAAAACGCCTTAACCAGAATGGCCTAGGGAAAAAATACACATACCGTTGTAATCGGGCGAGTTTTTCTACTTTCAGATGCAACAGGAATTTTTGGGTTAGGTCAATCCCGTTCGCGAGATATGGGAGTGTTGTTGAAACTAAGAAATGGTTGACAGGACAAACAAATTTTTCGCAATTCTGCTGCTCCAAACGCTTAACCAGAATGGCCTAGGGAAAAAAACACACATAGCGTTGTAATCGGGCGAGTCTCTACTTCCAGACGCTACAGGAATTTTTGGGTAAGGTCAATCCGTTCGCGAGGATATGGGAGTTTGAAGCCAAGAAATGGTTGAGAAGGCAAAAAATTTTTCGCAATTCTGCTGCTCCAAACGCTTCAACCAGAATGGCCTAGGGGAAAAAATACACATACCGTTGTAATCGGGCGAGTTTTCGACTTTCAGATGGCAATAGGAACTTTTTGGGTTAGGGTCAATCCGTTCGCGAGATATGGGAGTTTGAAGCCAAGGAAATGGTTGAGAAGGCAAACAAATTTTTCGCAATTCTGCTGCTCCAAACGCTTAACCAGAATGGCCTAGGGAAAAAATACACATACCGCTGTAATCGGGCGATGTTCTACTTTCAGATGCAATTGGGAATTTTTTGGGTTAGGTCAATCCGTTTCGCGAGATATGGGAGTTTGAAGCCAAGAAAATGGTTTGAGAAAGGCAAAAAATTTTTCGCAATTCTGCTGCGTCCAATCGCTTAACCAGAATGGCCTAGGGACAAAATACACATACCGTTGTAATCGGGCGAGTTTTCTACTTTCAGATGCAACAGGAATTTTTTGGGGTTAGGTCAATCCGTTCGCGAGATATGGGAGTTTGAAGCTAAGAAATGGTTGAGAAGACAACAAAATATTTCGCACTTCTGCTGCTCCCAAACGCTTAACCTGAATGGCCTAGGGAAAAAAATACACATACCGTTGTAATCGGGCGAGTTTTCGACTTTCAGATGCAATAGGAATTTTTTGGGTTAGGTCAATCCGTTCGCGAGATATGGGAGTTTGAAGCCAAGAAATGGTTGAGAAGGCAACAAATTTTGTCGCAATTCTTGCTGCTCCAAACGCTTAACCCAGAATGGCCTAGGGAAAAAATACCACATACCGTTGTAATCGGGCGAGTTTCGACTTTCAGATTGCAATAGGAATTTTTTGGGTTAGGGTCCAATCCGTTCGCGAGATATGGGGAGTTTGAAGCCAAGAAATGGTTGAGAAGGCAACAAATTTTTCGCAATTCTGCTGCTTCCAAAACGCTTAACCCAGAATTGGCCTAGGGGAAAAGAATACACATTACCGTTGTTATCGGGCGAGCCTCTACTTCCAGACGCTGCAGGAATTTTTTGGGTTAGGGTCATTCCGTTCGCGAGATGTGGGAGTTTGAAGCCAAGAAATGGTTTGAGAAGGAAAAAAATTTTTCGCAATTCTGCTGCTCCAAACGCTTAACCAGAATGGCCTAGGGAAAAAAAATACACATACCGCTGTAATCGGGCGATGTTCTACTTTCAGATGCAATTGGAATTTTTTGGGTTAGGTCAATCCGTTCGCGAGATATGGGGAGTTTGAAGGCCCAAGAAATGGTTGAGAAGGCAAAAAATTTTTTCGCAATTCTGCTGCTCCAAAACGCTTAACCAGAATGGCCTAGGGACAAAAATACACATACCGTTGTAATCGGGCGAGTTTCTACTTTCAGATGCAAACAGGAATTTTTGGGTTAGGTCAATCCGTTCGCGAGATATGGGGAGTTTGAAAGCTAAGAAATGGTTGAGAAAGACAACAAATATTTCGCACTTCTGCTGCTCCAAACGCTTAACCTGAATGGGCCTAGGGAAAAAAATACACATACCGTTGTAAATCGGGCGAGTTTCGACTTTCAGATGCAATAGGAATTTTTGGGTTAGGTCAATCCGTTCGCGAGATATGGGAGTTTGAAGCCAAGAAATGGTTGAGAAGGCAACAAATTTTTCGCAATTCTGCTGCTCCAAACGCTTAACCAGAATGGCCCTAGGGAAAAAAATACACATACCGTTGTAATCGGGCGAGTTTCGACTTTCAGATGCAATAGGAATTTTTGGGTAGGTCAATCCGTTCGCGAGATATGGGAGTTTGAAGCCAAGAAATGGTTGAGAAGGCAACAAATTTTTTCGCAATTCTGCTGCTCCAAAACGCTTAACCAGAATGGCCTAGGGAAAAAAATACACATACCGTTGTTATCGGGCGAGGCCTCTACTTCCAGACGCTGCAGGAATTTTTTGGGTTAGGTCAAATCCGTTCGCGAGATATGGGAGTTTGAAGCCAAGAAATGGTTGAGAAGGAAAAAAAATTTTTTCGCAATTCTGCTGCTCCAAAACGCTTAACCAGAATGGCCTAGGGAAAAAATACACATACCGCTGTAATCGGGCGATGTTCTACTTTCAGAGGCCTAGGGAAAAAATACACATACCGCTGTAATCGGGCGATGTTCTACTTTCAGATGCAATTGGAATTTTTGGGTTAGGTCAATCCGTTCGCGAGATATGGAGTTTGAAGCCAAGAAATGGTTGAGAAGGCAAAAAATTTTTCGCAATTCTGCTGCTCCAACGCTTAACCAGAATGGCCTAGGGACAAAATACACATACCGTTGTAATCGGGCGAGTTTCTACTTTCAGATGCAATAGGAATTTTGGGTTAGGTCAATCCGTTCGCGAGATATGGGAGTTTGAAGCCAAGAAATGGTTGAGAATGCAAACAATTTTTCGCAATTCTGCTGCTCCAAACGCTTAACCAGAATGCCTAGGGAAAAAAATACACATACCGTTGTATTCGGGCGAGTTTCTACTTTCAGATGCAACAGGAATTTTTGGGTTAGGTCAATCCGTTCGCGAGATATGGGAGTTTGAAGCCAAGAAATGGTTGAGAAGGCAAAAATTTTTCGCAATTCTGCTGCTCCAAACGCTTAACCAGAATGGCCTAGGGAAAAAATAAACATACCGTTGTAATCGGGCGAGTTTCTACTTTCAGATGCAATAGGAATTTTTGGTTAGGTCAATCCGTTCGCGAGATATGGAGTTTGAAGCCAAGAAATGGTTGAGAAGGCAAAAATTTTTCGCAATTCTGCTGCTCCAAACGCCTAAACAGAATGGCCTAGGGGAAAAATACAGATACCGTTGTAATCGGGCGAGTTTCTACTTTCAGATGCAACAGGAATTTTATGGTTAGGTCAATCCGTTCGCGAGATATGGGAGTTTGAAGCTAAGAAATGGTTGAGAAGACAACAAATCTTTCGCACTACTGCTGCTCCAATCGCTTAACCAGAATGGGCTAGGGAAAAAATACACATACCGTTGTAATCGGGCGAGTTTCTACTTTCAGATGCAATAGGAATTTTTGGGTTAGGTCAATCCGTTCATGAGATATGGGTGTTTGAAGCCAAGAAATGGTTGAGAAGGCAAAAAATTTTTCGCAATTCTGCTGCTCCAAACGCTTAACCAGAATGGCCTAGGGAAAAAATACACATACCGTTGTAATCGGGCGAGTTTCTACTTTCAGATGCAACAGGAATTTTTGGGTTAGGTCAATCCGGTCGCGAGATATGGGAGTTTGAAACTAAGAAATGGTTGACAGGACAACAAATTTTTCGCAATTCTGCTGCTCCAAACGCTTAACCAGAATGGCCTAGGGAAAAAACACACATAGCGTTGTAATCGGGCGAGTCTCTACTTCCAGACGCTACAGGAATTTTTGGGTTAGGTCAATCCGTTCGCGAGATATGGGAGTTTGAAGCCAAGAAATGGTTGAGAAGGCAAAAAATTTTTCGCAATTCTGCTGCTCCAAACGCTTAACCAGAATGGCCTAGGGGAAAAATACACATACCGTTGTAATCGGGCGAGTTTCGACTTTCAGATGCAATAGGAACTTTTGGGTTAGGTCAATCCGTTCGCGAGATATGGGAGTTTGAAGCCAAGAAATGGTTGAGAAGGCAACAAATTTTTCGCAATTCTGCTGCTCCAAACGCTTAACCAGAATGGCCTAGGGAAAAAATACACATACCGCTGTAATCGGGCGATGTTCTACTTTCAGATGCAATTGGAATTTTTGGGTTAGGTCAATCCGTTCGCGAGATATGGGAGTTTGAAGCCAAGAAATGGTTGAGAAGGCAAAAAATTTTTCGCAATTCTGCTGCTCCAATCGCTTAACCAGAATGGCCTAGGGACAAAATACACATACCGTTGTAATCGGGCGAGTTTCTACTTTCAGATGCAATAGAAATTTTTGGGTTAGGTCAATCCGTTCGCGAGATATGGGAGTTTGAAGCCAAGAAATGCTTGAGAAGGCAAAAAATTTTTCGCAATTCTGCTGCTCCAAACGCTTAACCAGAATGGCGTAGGGGAAAAATACACATACCGTTGTAATCGGGCGAGTCTCTACTTCCAAACGCTACAGGAATTTTTGGGTTAGGTCAATCCGTTCGCGAGAGTATGGGAGTTTGAAGCCAAGAAATGGTTGAGAAGGCAAAAAATTTTTCGCAATTCTGCTGCTCCAAGCGCTTAACCAGAATGGCCTAGGGGAAAAATACACATACCGTTGTAATCGGGCGAGTTTCTACTTTCAGATGCAATAGGAATTTTTGGGTTAGGTCAATCCGTTCGCGAGATATGGGAGTTTGAAGCCAAGAAATGGTTGAGAAGGCAAAAAATTTTTCGTACTTCTGCTGATCCAAACGCTTAACCAGAATGGTCTAGGGAAACAATACACATACCGTTGTAATCGGGCGAGTTTCTACTTTCAGATGCAATAGGAATTTTTGGGTTAGCTCAACCCGTTCGCGAGATATGGGAGTTTGAAGCCAAGAAATGATTGAGAAGGCAAAAAATTTTTCGCAATTCTGCTGCTCCAAACGCTTAAACAGAATGGCCTAGGGAAAAAATACAGATACCGTTGTAATCGGGCGAGTTTCTACTTTCAGATGCAACAGGAATTTTTGGGTTAGGTCAATCCGTTCGCGAGATATGGGAGTTTGAAGCTAAGAAATGGTTGAGAAGACAACAAATCTTTCGCACTTCTGCTGCTCCAAACGCTTAACCAGAATGGCCTAGGGAAAAAATACACATACCGTTGTAATCGGGCGAGTTTCTACTTTCAGATGCAACAGGAATTTTTGGGTTAGGTCAATCCGTTCGCGAGATATGGGAGTTTGAAGCCAAGAAATGGTTGAGAATGCAAAAAATTTTTCGCAATTCTGCTGCTCCAAACGCTTAACCAGAATGGCCTAGGGAAAAAATACACATGCCGCTGTAATCGGGCGAGGTTCTACTTTCAGATGCAATTGGAATTTTTGGGTTAGGTCAATCGGTTCGCGAGATATGGGAGTTTGAAGCCAAGAAATGCTTGAGAAGGCAAAAAATTTTTCGCAATTCTGCTGCTCCAAACGCTTAACCAGAATGGCCTAGGGAAAAAATACACATAGCGTTGTTATCGGGTGAGTCTCTACTTCCAGACGCTACAGGAATTTTTGGGTTAGGTCAGTCCGTTCGCGAGATATGGGAGTTTGAAGCCAAGAAATGGTTGAGAAGGCAAAAAATTTTTCGCAATTCTGCTGCGCCAAACGCTTAACCAGAATGGCCTAGGGGAAAAATACACATACCGTTGTAATCGGGCGAGTTTCGACTTTCAGATGCAATAGGAACTTTTGGGTTAGGTCAATCCGTTCGCGAGATATGGGAGTTTGAAGCCAAGAAATGGTTGAGAAGGCAACAAATTTTTCGCAATTCTGCTGCTCCAAACGCTTAACCAGAATGGCCTAGGGAAAAAATACACATACCGTTGTAATCGGGCGAGTCTCTACTTCCAGACGCTACAGGAATTTTTGGGTTAGGTCAATCCGTTCGCGAGATATGGGAGTTTGAAGCCAAGAAATGGTTGAGAAGGCAAAAAATTTTTCGCAATTCTGCTGCTCCAAACGCTTAACCAGAATGTCCTTGGGAAAAAATACACATACCGTTGTAATCGGGCGAGTTTCTACTTTCAGATGCAATAGGAATTTTTGGGTTAGGTCAATCCGTTCGCGAGATATGGGAGTTTGAAGCCAAGAAATGGTTGAGATTGCAAAAAATTTTTCGCAATTCTGCTGCTCCAAACGCTTAACCAGAATGGTCGAGGGAAAAAATACACATACCGTTGTAATCGGGCGAGTTTCTACTTTCAGATGCAACAGGAATTTTTGGGTTAGGTCAATCCGTTCGCGAGATATGGGAGTTTGAAGCTAAGAAATGGTTGAGAAGACAACAAATATTTCGCACTTCTGCTGCTCCAAATGCTTAACCTGAATGGCCTAGGGAAAAAATACACATACCGTTGTAATCGGGCGAGTTTCGACTTTCAGATGCAATAGGAATTTTTGGGTTAGGTCAATCCGTTCGCGAGATGTGGGAGTTTGAAGCCAAGAAACGGTTGAGAAGGCAACAAATTTTTCGCAATTCTGCTGCTCCAAACGCTTAACCAGAATGGCCTAGGGAAAAAATACACATACCGTTGTTATCGGGCGAGCCTCTACTTCCAGACGCTGCAGGAATTTTTGGGTTAGGTCAATCCGTTCGCGAGATATGGGAGTTTGAAGCCAAGAAATGGTTGAGAAGGGAAAAAATTTTTCGCAATTCTGCTGCTCCAAACGCTTAACCAGAATGGCCTGGGGAAAAAATACACATACCGCTGTAATCGGGCGATGTTCTACTTTCAGATGCAATTGGAATTTTTGGGTTAGGTCAATCCGTTCGCGAGATATGGGAGTTTGAAGCCAAGAAATGGTTGAGAAGGCAAAAAATTTTTCGCAATTCTGCTGCTCCAAACGCTTAACCAGAATGGCCTAGGGACAAAATACACATACCGTTGTAATCGGGCGAGTTTCTACTTTCAGATGCAATAGGAATTTTTGGGTTAGGTCAATCCGTTCGCGAGATATGGGAGTTTGAAGCCAAGAAATGGTTGAGAATGCAAACAATTTTTCGCAATTCTGCTGCTCCAAACGCTTAACCAGAATGGCCTAGGGAAAAAATACACATACCGTTGTAATCGGGCGAGTTTCTACTTTCAGATGCAACAGGAATTTTTGGGTTAGGTCAATCCGTTCGCGAGATATGGGAGTTTGAAGCCAAGAAATGGTTGAGAAGGCAAAAAATTTTTCGCAATTCTGCTGCTCCAAACGCTTAACCAGAATGGCCTAGGGAAAAAATAAACATACCGTTGTAATCGGGCGAGTTTCTACTTTCAGATGCAATAGGAATTTTTGGGTTAGGTCAATCCGTTCGCGAGATATGGGAGTTTGAAGCCAAGAAATGGTTGAGAAGGCAAAAAATTTTTCGCAATTCTGCTGCTCCAAACGCCTAAACAGAATGGCCTAGGGGAAAAATACAGATACCGTTGTAATCGGGCGAGTTTCTACTTTCAGATGCAACAGGAATTTTAGGGTTAGGTCAAACCGTTCGCGAGATATGGGAGTTTGAAGCTAAGAAATGGTTGAGAAGACAACAAATCTTTCGCACTTCTGCTGCTCCAAACGCTTAACCAGAATGGCCTAGGGAAAAAATGCACATACCGTTGTAATCGGGCGAGTTTCGACTTTCAGATGCAATAGGAATTTTTGTGTTAGGTCAATCCGTTCGCGAGATATGGGAGTTTGAAGCCAAGAAATGGTTGAGAAGGCATAAAATTTTTCGCAATTCTGCTGCTCCAAACGCTTAACCAGAATGGCCTAGGGAAAAAATACACATACCGTTGTAATCGGGCGAGTTTCTACTTTCAGATGCAATAGGAATTTTTGGGTTAGGTCAATCCGTTCGCGAGATATGGGAGTTTGAAGCCAAGAAATGGTTGAGAAGGCAAAAAATTTTTCGCAATTCTGCTGCTCCAAACGCTTAACCAGAATGGCCTAGGGAAAAAATACACATACCGTTGTAATCGGGCGAGTTTCTAATTTCAGATGCAATAGGATTTTTTGGGTTAGGTCAATCCGTTCGCGAGATATGGGAGTTTGAAGCCAAGAAATGGTTGAGAATGCAAAAAATTTTTCGCAATTCTGCTGCCCCAAACGCTTAACCAGAATGGCCTAGGGAAAAAATACACATACCGTTGTAATCGGGCGAGTTTCTACTTTCAGATGCAACAGGAATTTTTGGGTTAGGTCAATCCATTCGCGAGATATGGGAGTTTGAAGCCAAGAAATGGTTGAGAAGGCAAAAAATTTTTCGCACTTCTGCTGCTCCAAACGCTTAACCAGAATGGCCTAGGGAAAAAATACAGATACCGTTGTAATCGGGCGAGTTTCTACTTTCAGATGCAATAGGAATTTTTGGGTTAGGTCAATCCGTTCGCGAGATATGGGTGATGAAGCCAAGAAATGGTTGAGAAGGCAAAAAATTTTTCGCAATTCTGCTTCTCCAAACGCTTAACCAGAATGGCCTAGGGAAAAAATACAGATACCGTTGTAATCGGGCGAGTTTCTACTTTCAGATGCAACAGGAATTTTTGGGTTAGGTCAATCCGTTCGCGAGATATGGGAGTTTGAATCTAAGAAATGGTTGAGTAGACAACAAATCTTTCGCACTTCTGCTGCTCCAAACGCTTAACCAGAATGGCCTAGGGAAAAAATACACATACCGTTGTAATCGGGCGAGTTTCTACTTTCAGATGCAACAGGAATTTTTGGGTTAGGTCAATCCGTTCGCGAGATATGGGAGTTTGAAGCCAAGAAATGGTTGAGAAGGCAACAAATTTTTCGCATTTCTGCTGCTCCAAACGCTTAACCAGAATGGCCTAGGGAAAAAATACAGATACCGTTGTAATCGGGCGAGTTTCTACTTTCAGATGCAATAGGATTTTTTGGGTTAGGTCAATCCGTTCGCGAGATATGGGAGTTTGAAGCCAAGAAATGGTTGAGAATGCAAAAAATTTTTCGCAATTCTGCTGCTCCAAACGCTTATCCAGAATGGCCTAGGGAAAAAATACACATACCGTTGTAATCGGGCGAGTTTCTACTTTCAGATGCAACAGGAATTTTTGGGTTAGGTCAATCCGTTCGCGAGATATGGGAGTTTGAAGCCAAGAAATGGTTGAGAAGGCAAAAAATTTTTCGCACTTCTGCTGCTCCAAACGCTTAACCAGAATGGCCTAGGGAAAAAATACAGATACCGTTGTAATCGGGCGAGTTTCTACTTTCAGATGCAATAGGAATTTTTGGGTTAGGTCAATCCGTTCGCGAGATGTGGGAGTTTGAAGCCAAGAAATGGTTGAGAAGGCAAAAAATTTTTCGCAATTCTGCTGCTCCAAACGCTTAAACAGAATGGCCTAGGGGAAAAATACAGATACCGTTGTAATCGGGCGAGTTTCTACTTTCAGATGCAACAGGAATTTTTGGGTTAGGTCAATCCGTTCGCGAGCTATGGGAGTTTGAAGCTAAGAAATGGTTGAGAAGACAACAAATCTTTCGCACTTCTGCTGCTCCAAACGCTTAACCAGAATGGCCTAGGGAAAAAATACACATACCGTTGTAATCGGGCGAGTTTCGAATTTCAGATGCAATAGGAATTTTTGGGTTAGGTCAATCCGTTCGCGAGATATGGGAGTTTGAAGCCAAGAAATGGTTGAGAAGGCAACAAATTTTTCGCAATTCTGCTGCTCCAAACGCTTAACCAGAATGGCCTAGGGAAAAAATACACATACCGTTGTAATCGGGCGAGTTTCTACTTTCAGATGCAATAGGAATTTTTGGGTTAGGTCAATCCGTTCGCGAGATATGGGAGTTTGAAGCCAAGAAATGGTTGAGAAGGCAAAAAATTTTTCGCAATTCTGCTGCTCCAAACGCTTAACCAGAATGGCCTAGGGAAAAAATACACATACCGCTGTAATCTGGCGAGGTTCTACTTTCAGATGCAATTGGAATTTTTGGGTTAGGTCAATCCGTTCGCGAGATATGGGAGTTTGAAGCCAAGAAATGGTTGAGAAGGCAAAAAATTTTTCGCAATTCTGCTGCTCCGAATGCTTAACCAGAATGGCCTAGGGAAAAAATACACATACCGTTGTAATCGGGCGAGTTTCTACTTTCAGATGCAATAGGAATTTTTGGGTTAGGTCAATCCGTTCGCGAGATATGGGAGTTTGAAGCCAAGAAATGGTTGAGAAGCCAACAAATTTTTCGCAATTCTGCTGCTCCAAACGCTTAACCAAAATGGCCTAGGGAAAAAATACACATACCGTTGTAATCGGGCGAGTTTCTACTTTCAGATGCAATAGGAATTTTTGGGTTAGGTCAATCCGTTCGCGAGATATGGGAGTTTGAAGCCAAGAAATGGTTGAGAAGGCAAAAAATTTTCCGCAATTCTGCTGCTCAAAACGCTTAACCAGAATGGCCTAGGGAAAAAATACACATACCGTTGTAATCGGGCGAGTCTCTACTTCCAGACGCTACAGGAATTTTTGGGTTAGGTCAATCCGTTCGCGAGATATGGGAGTTTGAAGCCAAGAAATGGTTGAGAAGGCAAAAAATTTTTCGCAATTCTGCTGCTCCAAATGCTTAACCAGAATGGCCTAGGGAAAAAATACACATACCGTTGTAATCGGGCGAGTTTCTACTTTCAGATGCAATAGAAATTTTTGGGTTAGGTCAATCCGTTCGCGAGATATGGGAGTTTGAAGCCAAGAAATGGCTGAGAAGGCAAAAAATTTTTCGCAATTCTGCTGCTCCAAACGCTTAACCAAAATGGCCTAGGGAAAAAATACACATACCGTTGTAATCGGGCGAGTCTCTACTTCCACACGCTACAGGAATTTTTGGGTTAGGTCAATCCGTTCGCGAGATATGGGAGTTTGAAGCCAAGAAATGGTTGAGAATGCAAAAAATTTTTCGCAATTCTGCTGCTCCAAACGCTTAACCAGAATGGCCTAGGGAAAAAATACAGATACCGTTGTAATCGGGCGAGTTTCTACTTTCAGATGCAATAGGAATTTTTGGGTTAGGTCAATCCGTTCGCGAGATATGGGTGATGAAGCCAAGAAATGGTTGAGAAGGCAAAAAATTTTTCGCAATTCTGCTTCTCCAAACGCTTAACCAGAATGGCCTAGGGAAAAAATACAGATACCGTTGTAATCGGGCGAGTTTCTACTTTCAGATGCAACAGGAATTTTTGGGTTAGGTCAATCCGTTCGCGAGATATGGGAGTTTGAATCTAAGAAATGGTTGAGTAGACAACAAATCTTTCGCACTTCTGCTGCTCCAAACGCTTAACCAGAATGGCCTAGGGAAAAAATACACATACCGTTGTAATCGGGCGAGTTTCTACTTTCAGATGCAACAGGAATTTTTGGGTTAGGTCAATCCGTTCGCGAGATATGGGAGTTTGAAGCCAAGAAATGGTTGAGAAGGCAACAAATTTTTCGCATTTCTGCTGCTCCAAACGCTTAACCAGAATGGCCTAGGGAAAAAATACAGATACCGTTGTAATCGGGCGAGTTTCTACTTTCAGATGCAATAGGATTTTTTGGGTTAGGTCAATCCGTTCGCGAGATATGGGAGTTTGAAGCCAAGAAATGGTTGAGAATGCAAAAAATTTTTCGCAATTCTGCTGCTCCAAACGCTTAACCAGAATGGCCTAGGGAAAAAATACACATACCGTTGTAATCGGGCGAGTTTCTACTTTCAGATGCAACAGGAATTTTTGGGTTAGGTCAATCCGTTCGCGAGATATGGGAGTTTGAAGCCAAGAAATGGTTGAGAAGGCAAAAAATTTTTCGCACTTCTGCTGCTCCAAACGCTTAACCAGCATGGCCTAGGGAAAAAATACAGATACCGTTGTAATCGGGCGAGTTTCTACTTTCAGATGCAATAGGAATTTTTGGGTTAGGTCAATCCGTTCGCGAGATATGGGAGTTTGAAGCCAAGAAATGGTTGAGAAGGCAAAAAATTTTTCGCAATTCTGCTGCTCCAAACGCTTAAACAGAATGGCCTAGGGGAAAAATACAGATACCGTTGTAATCGGGCGAGTTTCTACTTTCAGATGCAACAGGAATTTTTGGGTTAGGTCAATCCGTTCGCGAGCTATGGGAGTTTGAAGCTAAGAAATGGTTGAGAAGACAACAAATCTTTCGCACTTCTGCTGCTCCAAACGCTTAACCAGAATGGCCTAGGGAAAAAATACACATACCGTTGTAATCGGGCGAGTTTCGAATTTCAGATGCAATAGGAATTTTTGGGTTAGGTCAATCCGTTCGCGAGATATGGGAGTTTGAAGCCAAGAAATGGTTGAGAAGGCAACAAATTTTTCGCAATTCTGCTGCTCCAAACGCTTAACCAGAATGGCCTAGGGAAAAAATACACATACCGTTGTAATCGGGCGAGTTTCTACTTTCAGATGCAATAGGAATTTTTGGGTTAGGTCAATCCGTTCGCGAGATATGGGAGTTTGAAGCCAAGAAATGGTTGAGAAGGCAAAAAATTTTTCGCAATTCTGCTGCTCCAAACGCTTAACCAGAATGGCCTAGGGAAAAAATACACATACCGCTGTAATCTGGCGAGGTTCTACTTTCAGATGCAATTGGAATTTTTGGGTTAGGTCAATCCGTTCGCGAGATATGGGAGTTTGAAGCCAAGAAATGGTTGAGAAGGCAAAAAATTTTTCGCAATTCTGCTGCTCCGAATGCTTAACCAGAATGGCCTAGGGAAAAAATACACATACCGTTGTAATCGGGCGAGTTTCTACTTTCAGATGCAATAGGAATTTTTGGGTTAGGTCAATCCGTTCGCGAGATATGGGAGTTTGAAGCCAAGAAATGGTTGAGAAGGCAAAAAATTTTTCGCAATTCTGCTGCTCCAAACGCTTAACCAAAATGGCCTAGGGAAAAAATATACATACCGTTGTAATCGGGCGAGTCTCTACTTCCAGACGCTACAGGAATTTTTGGGTTAGGTCAATCCGTTCGCGAGATATGGGAGTTTGAAGCCAAGAAATGGTTGAGAAGGCAAAAAATTTTTCGCAATTCTGCTGCTCCAAACGCTTAACCAGCATGGCCTAGGGAAAAAATACAGATACCGTTGTAATCGGGCGAGTTTCTACTTTCAGATGCAATAGGAATTTTTGGGTTAGGTCAATCCGTTCGCGAGATATGGGAGTTTGAAGCCAAGAAATGGTTGAGAAGGCAAAAAATTTTTCGCAATTCTGCTGCTCCAAACGCTTAAACAGAATGGCCTAGGGGAAAAATACAGACACCGTTGTAATCGGGCGAGTTTCTACTTTCAGATGCAACAGGAATTTTTGGGTTAGGTCAATCCGTTCGCGAGCTATGGGAGTTTGAAGCTAAGAAATGGTTGAGAAGACAACAAATCTTTCGCACTTCTGCTGCTCCAAACGCTTAACCAGAATGGCCTAGGGAAAAAATACACATACCGTTGTAATCGGGCGAGTTTCGAATTTCAGATGCAATAGGAATTTTTGGGTTAGGTCAATCCGTTCGCGAGATATGGGAGTTTGAAGCCAAGAAATGGTTGAGAAGGCAACAAATTTTTCGCAATTCTGCTGCTCCAAACGCTTAACCAGAATGGCCTAGGGAAAAAATACACATACCGTTGTAATCGGGCGAGTTTCTACTTTCAGATGCAATAGGAATTTTTGGGTTAGGTCAATCCGTTCGCGAGATATGGGAGTTTGAAGCCAAGAAATGGTTGAGAAGGCAAAAAATTTTTCGCAATTCTGCTGCTCCAAACGCTTAACCAGAATGGCCTAGGGAAAAAATACACATACCGTTGTAATCGGGCGAGTTTCTACTTTCAGATGCAACAGGAATTTTTGGGTTAGGTCAATCCGTTCGCGAGATATGGGAGTTTGAAGCCAAGAAATGGTTGAGAAGGCAAAAAATTTTTCGCACTTCTGCTGCTCCAAACGCTTAACCAGCATGGCCTAGGGAAAAAATACAGATACCGTTGTAATCGGGCGAGTTTCTACTTTCAGATGCAATAGGAATTTTTGGGTTAGGTCAATCCGTTCGCGAGATATGGGAGTTTGAAGCCAAGAAATGGTTGAGAAGGCAAAAAATTTTTCGCAATTCTGCTGCTCCAAACGCTTAAACAGAATGGCCTAGGGGAAAAATACAGATACCGTTGTAATCGGGCGAGTTTCTACTTTCAGATGCAACAGGAATTTTTGGGTTAGGTCAATCCGTTCGCGAGCTATGGGAGTTTGAAGCTAAGAAATGGTTGAGAAGACAACAAATCTTTCGCACTTCTGCTGCTCCAAACGCTTAACCAGAATGGCCTAGGGAAAAAATACACATACCGTTGTAATCGGGCGAGTTTCGAATTTCAGATGCAATAGGAATTTTTGGGTTAGGTCAATCCGTTCGCGAGATATGGGAGTTTGAAGCCAAGAAATGGTTGAGAAGGCAACAAATTTTTCGCAATTCTGCTGCTCCAAACGCTTAACCAGAATGGCCTAGGGAAAAAATACACATACCGTTGTAATCGGGCGAGTTTCTACTTTCAGATGCAATAGGAATTTTTGGGTTAGGTCAATCCGTTCGCGAGATATGGGAGTTTGAAGCCAAGAAATGGTTGAGAAGGCAAAAAATTTTTCGCAATTCTGCTGCTCCAAACGCTTAACCAGAATGGCCTAGGGAAAAAATACACATACCGCTGTAATCTGGCGAGGTTCTACTTTCAGATGCAATTGGAATTTTTGGGTTAGGTCAATCCGTTCGCGAGATATGGGAGTTTGAAGCCAAGAAATGGTTGAGAAGGCAAAAAATTTTTCGCAATTCTGCTGCTCCGAATGCTTAACCAGAATGGCCTAGGGAAAAAATACACATACCGTTGTAATCGGGCGAGTTTCTACTTTCAGATGCAATAGGAATTTTTGGGTTAGGTCAATCCGTTCGCGAGATATGGGAGTTTGAAGCCAAGAAATGGTTGAGAAGGCAAAAAATTTTTCGCAATTCTGCTGCTCCAAACGCTTAACCAAAATGGCCTAGGGAAAAAATATACATACCGTTGTAATCGGGCGAGTCTCTACTTCCAGACGCTACAGGAATTTTTGGGTTAGGTCAATCCGTTCGCGAGATATGGGAGTTTGAAGCCAAGAAATGGTTGAGAAGGCAAAAAATTTTTCGCGATTCTGCTGCTCCAAACGCTTAACCAGCATGGCCTAGGGAAAAAATACAGATACCGTTGTAATCGGGCGAGTTTCTACTTTCAGATGCAATAGGAATTTTTGGGTTAGGTCAATCCGTTCGCGAGATATGGGAGTTTGAAGCCAAGAAATGGTTGAGAAGGCAAAAAATTTTTCGCAATTCTGCTGCTCCAAACGCTTAAACAGAATGGCCTAGGGGAAAAATACAGATACCGTTGTAATCGGGCGAGTTTCTACTTTCAGATGCAACAGGAATTTTTGGGTTAGGTCAATCCGTTCGCGAGCTATGGGAGTTTGAAGCTAAGAAATGGTTGAGAAGACAACAAATCTTTCGCACTTCTGCTGCTCCAAACGCTTAACCAGAATGGCCTAGGGAAAAAATACACATACCGTTGTAATCGGGCGAGTTTCGAATTTCAGATGCAATAGGAATTTTTGGGTTAGGTCAATCCGTTCGCGAGATATGGGAGTTTGAAGCCAAGAAATGGTTGAGAAGGCAACAAATTTTTCGCAATTCTGCTGCTCCAAACGCTTAACCAGAATGGCCTAGGGAAAAAATACACATACCGTTGTAATCGGGCGAGTTTCTACTTTCAGATGCAATAGGAATTTTTGGGTTAGGTCAATCCGTTCGCGAGATATGGGAGTTTGAAGCCAAGAAATGGTTGAGAAGGCAAAAAATTTTTCGCAATTCTGCTGCTCCAAACGCTTAACCAGAATGGCCTAGGGAAAAAATACACATACCGCTGTAATCTGGCGAGGTTCTACTTTCAGATGCAATTGGAATTTTTGGGTTAGGTCAATCCGTTCGCGAGATATGGGAGTTTGAAGCCAAGAAATGGTTGAGAAGGCAAAAAATTTTTCGCAATTCTGCTGCTCCGAATGCTTAACCAGAATGGCCTAGGGAAAAAATACACATACCGTTGTAATCGGGCGAGTTTCTACTTTCAGATGCAATAGGAATTTTTGGGTTAGGTCAATCCGTTCGCGAGATATGGGAGTTTGAAGCCAAGAAATGGTTGAGAAGGCAAAAAATTTTTCGCAATTCTGCTGCTCCAAACGCTTAACCAAAATGGCCTAGGGAAAAAATACACATACCGTTGTAATCGGGCGAGTCTCTACTTCCAGACGCTACAGGAATTTTTGGGTTAGGTCAATCCGTTCGCGAGATATGGGAGTTTGAAGCCAAGAAATGGTTGAGAAGGCAAAAAATTTTTCGCAATTTTGCTGCTCCAAACGCTTAACCAGAATGGCCTAGGGAAAAAATACACATACCGCTGTAATCGGGCGAGGTTCTACTTTCAGATGCAATTGGAATTTTTGGGTTAGGTCAATCCGTTCGCGAGATATGGGAGTTTGAAGCCAAGAAATGGTTGAGAAGGCAAAAAATTTTTCGCAATTCTGATGTTCCAAACGCTTAACCAGAATGGCCTAGGGAAAAAATACACATACCGTTGTAATCGGGCGAGTTTCTACTTTCAGATGCAATAGGAATTTTTGGGTTAGGTCAATCCGTTCGCGAGATATGGGAGTTTGAAGCCAAGAAATGGTTGAGAATGCAAAAAATTTTTCGCAATTCTGCTGCTCCAAACGCTTAACCAGAATGGCCTAGGTAAAAAATACACATACCGCTGTAATCGGGCGAGGTTCTACTTTCAGATGCAATTCGAATTTTTGGGTTAGGTCAATCCGTTCGCGAGATATGGGAGTTTGAAGCCAAGAAATGGAAGAGAAGGCAAAAAATTTTTCGCAATTCTGCTGCTCCAAACGCTTAACCAGAATGGCCTAGGGAAAAAATACACATACCGTTGTAATCGGGCGAGTTTCTACTTTCAGATGCAATAGGAATTCTTGGGTTAGGTCAATCCGTTCGCGAGATATGGGAGTTTGAAGCCAAGAAATGGTTGAGAAGCCAACAAATTTTTCGCAATTCTGCTGCTCCAAACGCTTAACCAGAATGGCCTAGGGAAAAAATACACATACCGTTGTAATCGGGCGAGTTTCTACTTTCAGATGCAATAGGAATTTTTGGGTTAGGTCAATCCGTTCGCGAGATATGGGAGTTTGAAGCCAAGAAATGGTTGAGAAGGCAAAAAATTTTCCGCAATTCTGCTGCTCAAAACGCTTAACCAGAATGGCCTAGGGAAAAAATACACATACCGTTGTAATCGGGCGAGTCTCTACTTCCAGACGCTACAGGAATTTTTGGGTTAGGTCAATCCGTTCGCGAGATATGGGAGTTTGAAGCCAAGAAATGGTTGAGAAGGCAAAAAATTTTTCGCAATTCTGCTGCTCCAAATGCTTAACCAGAATGGCCTAGGGAAAAAATACACATACCGTTGTAATCGGGCGAGTTTCTACTTTCAGATGCAATAGAAATTTTTGGGTTAGGTCAATCCGTTCGCGAGATATGGGAGTTTGAAGCCAAGAAATGGCTGAGAAGGCAAAAAATTTTTCGCAATTCTGCTGCTCCAAACGCTTAACCAAAATGGCCTAGGGAAAAAATACACATACCGAAAGTAATCGGGCGAGTCTCTACTTCCAGACGCTACAGGAATTTTTGGGTTAGGTCAATCCGTTCGCGAGATATGGGAGTTTGAAGCCAAGAAATGGCTGAGAAGGCAAAAAATTTTTCGCAATTCTGCTGCTCCAAACGCTTAACCAGAATGGCCTAGGGAAAAAATACACATACCGCTGTAATCGGGCGAGGTTCTACTTTCAGATGCAATTGGAATTTTTGGGTTAGGTCAATCCGTTCGCGAGATATGGGAGTTTGAAGCCAAGAAATGGTTGAGAAGGCAAAAATTTTTTCGCAATTCTGCTGCTCCAAACGCTTAACCAGAATGGCCTAGGGAAAAAATACACATACCGTTGTAATCGGGCGAGTTTCTACTTTCAGATGCAATAGGAATTCTTGGGTTAGGTCAATCCGTTCGCGAGATATGGGAGTTTGAAGCCAAGAAATGGTTGAGAAGCCAACAAATTTTTCGCAATTCTGCTGCTCCAAACGCTTAACCAGAATGGCCTAGGGAAAAAATACACATACCGTTGTAATCGGGCGAGTTTCTACTTTCAGATGCAATAGGAATTTTTGGGTTAGGTCAATCCGTTCGCGAGATATGGGAGTTTGAAGCCAAGAAATGGTTGAGAAGGCAAAAAATTTTCCGCAATTCTGCTGCTCAAAACGCTTAACCAGAATGGCCTAGGGAAAAAATACACATACCGTTGTAATCGGGCGAGTCTCTACTTCCAGACGCTACAGGAATTTTTGGGTTAGGTCAATCCGTTCGCGAGATATGGGAGTTTGAAGCCAAGAAATGGTTGAGAAGGCAAAAAATTTTTCGCAATTCTGCTGCTCCAAATGCTTAACCAGAATGGCCTAGGGAAAAAATACACATACCGTTGTAATCGGGCGAGTTTCTACTTTCAGATGCAATAGAAATTTTTGGGTTAGGTCAATCCGTTCGCGAGATATGGGAGTTTGAAGCCAAGAAATGGCTGAGAAGGCAAAAAATTTTTCGCAATTCTGCTGCTCCAAACGCTTAACCAAAATGGCCTAGGGAAAAAATACACATACCGAAAGTAATCGGGCCAGTCTCTACTTCCAGACGCTACAGGAATTTTTGGGTTAGGTCAATCCGTTCGCGAGATATGGGAGTTTGAAGCCAAGAAATGGCTGAGAAGGCAAAAAATTTTTCGCAATTCTGCTGCTCCAAACGCTTAACCAGAATGGCCTAGGGAAAAAATACACATACCGCTGTAATCGGGCGAGGTTCTACTTTCAGATGCAATTGGAATTTTTGGGTTAGGTCAATCCGTTCGCGAGATATGGGAGTTTGAAGCCAAGAAATGGTTGAGAAGGCAAAAATTTTTTCGCAATTCTGCTGCTCCAAACGCTTAACCAGAATGGCCTAGGGAAAAAATACACATACCGTTGTAATCGGGCGAGTTTCTACTTTCAGATGCAATAGGAATTTTTGGGTTAGGTCAATCCGTTCGCGAGATATGGGAGTTTGAAGCCAAGAAATGGTTGAGAATGCAAAAAATTTTTCGCAATTCTGCTGCTCCAAACGCTTAACCAGAATGGCCTAGGGAAAAAATACACATACCGATGTAATCGGGCGAGGTTCTACTTTCAGATGCAATTGGAATTTTTGGGTTAGGTCAATCCGTTCGCGAGATATGGGAGTTTGAAGCCAAGAAATGGTTGAGAAGGCAAAAAATTTTTCGCAATTCTGCTGCTCCAAACGCTTAACCGGAATGGCCTAGGGAAAAAATAAACATACCGTTGTAATCGGGCGAGTTTCTACTTTCAGATGCAATAGGAATTTTTGGGTCAGGTCAATCCGTGCGCGAGATATGGGAGTTTGAAGCCCAGAAATGGTTGAGAAGGCAAAAAATTTTTCGCACTTCTGCTGATCCAAACGCTTAACCAGAATGGTCTAGGGAAACAATACACATACCGTTGTAATCGGGCGAGTTTCTACTTTCAGATGCAACAGGAATATTTGGGTTAGGTCAATCCGTTCGCGAGATATGGGAGTTTGAAGCCAAGAAATGGTTGAGACGGCAAAAAATTTTTCGCATTTCTGCTGCTCCAAACGCTTAACCAGAATGGCCTAGGGAAAAAATACAGATACCGTTGTAATCGGGCGAGTTTCTACTTTCAGATGCAATAGGATTTTTTGGGTTAGGTCAATCCGTTCGCGAGATATGGGAGTTTGAAGCCAAGAAATGGTTGAGAATGCAAAAAATTTTTCGCAATTCTGCTGCTCCAAACGCTTAACCAGAATGGCCTAGGGAAAAAATACACATACCGCTGTAATCGGGCGAGGTTCTACTTTCAGATGCAATTGGAATTTTTGGGTTAGGTCAATCCGTTCGCGAGATATGGGAGTTGGAAGCCAAGAAATGGTTGAGAAGGCAAAAAATTTTTCTCAATTCTGCTGCTCCAAACGCTTAACCAGAATGGCCTAGGGAAAAAATAAACATACCGTTGTAATCGGGCGAGTTTCTACTTTCAGATGCAATAGGAATTTTTGGGTCAGGTCAATCCGTGCGCGAGATATGGGAGTTTGAAGACAAGAAATGGTTGAGAAGGCAAAAAATTTTTCGCATTTCTGCTGATCCAAACGCTTAACCAGAATGGTCTAGGGAAACAATACACATACCGTTGTAATCGGGCGAGTTTCTACTTTCAGATGCAACAGGAATTTTTGGGTTAGGTCAATCCGTTCGCGAGATATGGGAGTTTGAAGCCAAGAAATGGTTGAGACGGCAAAAAATTTTTCGCATTTCTGCTGCTCCAAACGCTTAACCAGAATGGCCTAGGGAAAAAATACAGATACCGTTGTAATCGGGCGAGTTTCTACTTTCAGATGCAACAGGAATTTTTGGGTTAGGTCAATCCGTTCGCGAGATATGGGAGTTTGAAGCCAAGAAATGGTTGAGACGGCAAAAAATTTTTCGCATTTCTGCTGCTCCAAACGCTTAACCAGAATGGCCTAGGGAAAAAATACAGATACCGTTGTAATCGGGCGAGTTTCTACTTTCAGATGCAATAGGATTTTTTGGGTTAGGTCAATCCGTTCGCGAGATATGGGAGTTTGAAGCCAAGAAATGGTTGAGAAGGCAAAAAATTTTTCGCATTTCTGTTGCTCCAAACGCTTAACCAGAATGGCCTAGGGAAAAAATACAGATACCGTTGTAATCGGGCGAGTTTCTACTTTCAGATGCAATAGGAATTTTTGGGTTAGGTCAATCCGTTCGCGAGATATGGGAGTTTGAAGCCAAGAAATGGTTGAGAAGGCAAAAAATTTTTCGCAATTCTGCTGCTCCAAACGCTTAAACAGAATGGCCTAGGGGAAAAATACAGATACCGTTGTAATCGGGCGAGTTTCTACTTTCAGATGCAACAGGAATTTTTGGGTTAGGTCAATCCGTTCGCGAGATATGGGAGTTTGAAGCTAAGAAATGGTTGAGAAGACAACAAATCTTTCGCACTTCTGCTGCTCCAAACGCTTAACCAGAATGGCCTAGGGAAAAAATACACATACCGTTGTAATCGGGCGAGTTTCGACTTTCAGATGCAATAGGAATTTTTGGGTCAGGTCAATCCGTGCGCGAGATATGGGAGTTTGAAGCCCAGAAATGGTTGAGAAGGCAAAAAATTTTTCGCACTTCTGCTGATCCAAACGCTTAACCAGAATGGTCTAGGGAAACAATACACATACCGTTGTAATCGGGCGAGTTTCTACTTTCAGATGCAACAGGAATATTTGGGTTAGGTCAATCCGTTCGCGAGATATGGGAGTTTGAAGCCAAGAAATGGTTGAGACGGCAAAAAATTTTTCGCATTTCTGCTGCTCCAAACGCTTAACCAGAATGGCCTAGGGAAAAAATACAGATACCGTTGTAATCGGGCGAGTTTCTACTTTCAGATGCAATAGGATTTTTTGGGTTAGGTCAATCCGTTCGCGAGATATGGGAGTTTGAAGCCAAGAAATGGTTGAGAATGCAAAAAATTTTTCGCAATTCTGCTGCTCCAAACGCTTAACCAGAATGGCCTAGGGAAAAAATACACATACCGCTGTAATCGGGCGAGGTTCTACTTTCAGATGCAATTGGAATTTTTGGGTTAGGTCAATCCGTTCGCGAGATATGGGCGTTGGAAGCCAAGAAATGGTTGAGAAGGCAAAAAATTTTTCGCAATTCTGCTGCTCCAAACGCTTAACCAGAATGGCCTAGGGAAAAAATAAACATACCGTTGTAATCGGGCGAGTTTCTACTTTCAGATGCAATAGGAATTTTTGGGTCAGGTCAATCCGTGCGCGAGATATGGGAGTTTGAAGACAAGAAATGGTTGAGAAGGCAAAAAATTTTTCGCATTTCTGCTGATCCAAACGCTTAACCAGAATGGTCTAGGGAAACAATACACATACCGTTGTAATCGGGCGAGTTTCTACTTTCAGATGCAACAGGAATTTTTGGGTTAGGTCAATCCGTTCGCGAGATATGGGAGTTTGAAGCCAAGAAATGGTTGAGACGGCAAAAAATTTTTCGCATTTCTGCTGCTCCAAACGCTTAACCAGAATGGCCTAGGGAAAAAATACAGATACCGTTGTAATCGGGCGAGTTTCTACTTTCAGATGCAACAGGAATTTTTGGGTTAGGTCAATCCGTTCGCGAGATATGGGAGTTTGAAGCCAAGAAATGGTTGAGACGGCAAAAAATTTTTCGCATTTCTGCTGCTCCAAACGCTTAACCAGAATGGCCTAGGGAAAAAATACAGATACCGTTGTAATCGGGCGAGTTTCTACTTTCAGATGCAATAGGATTTTTTGGGTTAGGTCAATCCGTTCGCGAGATATGGGAGTTTGAAGCCAAGAAATGGTTGAGAAGGCAAAAAATTTTTCGCATTTCTGTTGCTCCAAACGCTTAACCAGAATGGCCTAGGGAAAAAATACAGATACCGTTGTAATCGGGCGAGTTTCTACTTTCAGATGCAATAGGAATTTTTGGGTTAGGTCAATCCGTTCGCGAGATATGGGAGTTTGAAGCCAAGAAATGGTTGAGAAGGCAAAAAATTTTTCGCAATTCTGCTGCTCCAAACGCTTAAACAGAATGGCCTAGGGGAAAAATACAGATACCGTTGTAATCGGGCGAGTTTCTACTTTCAGATGCAACAGGAATTTTTGGGTTAGGTCAATCCGTTCGCGAGATATGGGAGTTTGAAGCTAAGAAATGGTTGAGAAGACAACAAATCTTTCGCACTTCTGCTGCTCCAAACGCTTAACCAGAATGGCCTAGGGAAAAAATACACATACCGTTGTAATCGGGCGAGTTTCGACTTTCAGATGCAATAGGAATTTTTGGGTCAGGTCAATCCGTGCGCGAGATATGGGAGTTTGAAGCCCAGAAATGGTTGAGAAGGCAAAAAATTTTTCGCATTTCTGCTGATCCAAACGCTTAACCAGAATGGCCTAGGGAAAAAATACACATACCGTTGTAATCGGGCGAGTTTCTACTTTCAGATGCAACAGGAATTTTTGGGTTAGGTCAATCCGTTCGCGAGCTATGGGAGTTTGAAGCTAAGAAATGGTTGAGAAGACAACAAATCTTTCGCACTTCTGCTGCTCCAAACGCTTAACCAGAATGGCCTAGGGAAAAAATACACATACCGTTGTAATCGGGCGAGTTTCGAATTTCAGATGCAATAGGAATTTTTGGGTTAGGTCAATCCGTTCGCGAGATATGGGAGTTTGAAGCCAAGAAATGGTTGAGAAGGCAAAAAATTTTTCGCAATTCTGCTGCTCCAAACGCTTAACCAGAATGGCCTAGGGAAAAAATACACATACCGCTGGAATCTGGCGAGGTTCTACTTTCAGATGCAATTGGAATTTTTGGGTTAGGTCAATCCGTTCGCGAGATATGGGAGTTTGAAGCCAAGAAATGGTTGAGAAGGCAAAAAATTTTTCGCAATTCTGCTGCTCCGAATGCTTAACCAGAATGGCCTAGGGAAAAAATACACATACCGTTGTAATCGGGCGAGTTTCTACTTTCAGATGCAATAGGAATTTTTGGGTTAGGTCAATCCGTTCGCGAGATATGGGAGTTTGAAGCCAAGAAATGGTTGAGAAGGCAAAAAATTTTTCGCAATTCTGCTGCTCCAAACGCTTAACCAAAATGGCCTAGGGAAAAAATACACATACCGTTGTAATCGGGCGAGTCTCTACTTCCAGACGCTACAGGAATTTTTGGGTTAGGTCAATCCGTTCGCGAGATATGGGAGTTTGAAGCCAAGAAATGGTTGAGAAGGCAAAAAATTTTTCGCAATTCTGCTGCTCCAAACGCTTAACCAGAATGGCCTAGGGAAAAAATACACATACCGCTGTAATCGGGCGAGGTTCTACTTTCAGATGCAATTGGAATTTTTGGGTTAGGTCAATCCGTTCGCGAGATATGGGAGTTTGAAGCCAAGAAATGGTTGAGAAGGCAAAAAATTTTTCGCAATTCTGCTGCTCCAAACGCTTAACCAGAATGGCCTAGGGAAAAAATAAACATACCGTTGTAATCGGGCGAGTTTCTACTTTCAGATGCAATAGGAATTTTTGGGTCAGGTCAATCCGTGCGCGAGATATGGGAGTTTGAAGACAAGAAATGGTTGAGAAGGCAAAAAATTTTTCGCATTTCTGCTGATCCAAACGCTTAACCAGAATGGTCTAGGGAAACAATACACATACCGTTGTAATCGGGCGAGTTTCTACTTTCAGATGCAACAGGAATTTTTGGGTTAGGTCAATCCGTTCGCGAGATATGGGAGTTTGAAGCCAAGAAATGGTTGAGACGGCAAAAAATTTTTCGCATTTCTGCTGCTCCAAACGCTTAACCAGAATGGCCTAGGGAAAAAATACAGATACCGTTGTAATCGGGCGAGTTTCTACTTTCAGATGCAATAGGATTTTTTGGGTTAGGTCAATCCGTTCGCGAGATATGGGAGTTTGAAGCCAAGAAATGGTTGAGAAGGCAAAAAATTTTTCGCATTTCTGTTGCTCCAAACGCTTAACCAGAATGGCCTAGGGAAAAAATACAGATACCGTTGTAATCGGGCGAGTTTCTACTTTCAGATGCAATAGGAATTTTTGGGTTAGGTCAATCCGTTCGCGAGATATGGGAGTTTGAAGCCAAGAAATGGTTGAGAAGGCAAAAAATTTTTCGCAATTCTGCTGCTCCAAACGCTTAAACAGAATGGCCTAGGGGAAAAATACAGATACCGTTGTAATCGGGCGAGTTTCTACTTTCAGATGCAACAGGAATTTTTGGGTTAGGTCAATCCGTTCGCGAGATATGGGAGTTTGAAGCTAAGAAATGGTTGAGAAGACAACAAATCTTTCGCACTTCTGCTGCTCCAAACGCTTAACCAGAATGGCCTAGGGAAAAAATACACATACCGTTGTAATCGGGCGAGTTTCGACTTTCAGATGCAATAGGAATTTTTGGGTCAGGTCAATCCGTGCGCGAGATATGGGAGTTTGAAGCCCAGAAATGGTTGAGAAGGCAAAAAATTTTTCGCATTTCTGCTGATCCAAACGCTTAACCAGAATGGCCTAGGGAAAAAATACACATACCGTTGTAATCGGGCGAGTTTCTACTTTCAGATGCAACAGGAATTTTTGGGTTAGGTCAATCCGTTCGCGAGCTATGGGAGTTTGAAGCTAAGAAATGGTTGAGAAGACAACAAATCTTTCGCACTTCTGCTGCTCCAAACGCTTAACCAGAATGGCCTAGGGAAAAAATACACATACCGTTGTAATCGGGCGAGTTTCGAATTTCAGATGCAAGAGGAATTTTTGGGTTAAGTCAATCCGTTCGCGAGATATGGGAGTTTGAAGCCAAGAAATGGTTGAGAAGGCAACAAATTTTTCGCAATTCTGCTGCTCCAAACGCTTAACCAGAATGGCCTAGGGAAAAAATACACATACCGTTGTAATCGGGCGAGTTTCTACTTTCAGATGCAATAGGAATTTTTGGGTTAGGTCAATCCGTTCGCGAGATATGGGAGTTTGAAGCCAAGAAATGGTTGAGAAGGCAAAAAATTTTTCGCAATTCTGCTGCTCCAAACGCTTAACCAGAATGGCCTAGGGAAAAAATACACATACCGCTGGAATCTGGCGAGGTTCTACTTTCAGATGCAATTGGAATTTTTGGGTTAGGTCAATCCGTTCGCGAGATATGGGAGTTTGAAGCCAAGAAATGGTTGAGAAGGCAAAAAATTTTTCGCAATTCTGCTGCTCCGAATGCTTAACCAGAATGGCCTAGGGAAAAAATACACATACCGTTGTAATCGGGCGAGTTTCTACTTTCAGATGCAATAGGAATTTTTGGGTTAGGTCAATCCGTTCGCGAGATATGGGAGTTTGAAGCCAAGAAATGGTTGAGAAGGCAAAAAATTTTTCGCAATTCTGCTGCTCCAAACGCTTAACCAAAATGGCCTAGGGAAAAAATACACATACCGTTGTAATCGGGCGAGTCTCTACTTCCAGACGCTACAGGAATTTTTGGGTTAGGTCAATCCGTTCGCGAGATATGGGAGTTTGAAGCCAAGAAATGGTTGAGAAGGCAAAAAATTTTTCGCAATTCTGCTGCTCCAAACGCTTAACCAGAATGGCCTAGGGAAAAAATACACATACCGCTGTAATCGGGCGAGGTTCTACTTTCAGATGCAATTGGAATTTTTGGGTTAGGTCAATCCGTTCGCGAGATATGGGAGTTTGAAGCCAAGAAATGGTTGAGAAGGCAAAAAATTTTTCGCAATTCTGCTGCTCCAAACGCTTAACCAGAATGGCCTAGGGAAAAAATACACATACCGTTGTAATCGGGCGAGTTTCTACTTTCAGATGCAATAGGAATTTTTGGGTTAGTTCAATCCGTTCGCGAGATATGGGAGTTTGAAGCCAAGAAATGGTTGAGAATGCAAAAAATTTTTCGCAATTCTGCTGCTCCAAACGCTTAACCAGAATGGCCTAGGTAAAAAATACACATACCGCTGTAATCGGGCGAGGTTCTACTTTCAGATGCAATTCGAATTTTTGGGTTAGGTCAATCCGTTCGCGAGATATGGGAGTTTGAAGCCAAGAAATGGTTGAGAAGGCAAAAAATTTTTCGCAATTCTGCTGCTCCAAACGCTTAACCAGAATGGCCTAGGGAAAAAATACACATACCGTTGTAATCGGGCGAGTTTCTACTTTCAGATGCAATAGGAATTTTTGGGTTAGGTCAATCCGTTCGCGAGATATGGGAGTTTGAAGCCAAGAAATGGTTGAGAAGCCAACAAATTTTTCGCAATTCTGCTGCTCCAAACGCTTAACCAGAATGGCCTAGGGAAAAAATACACATACCGTTGTAATCGGGCGAGTTTCTACTTTCAGCTGCAATAGGAATTTTTGGGTTAGGTCAATCCGTTCGCGAGATATGGGAGTTTGAAGCCAAGAAATGGTTGAGAAGGCAAAAAATTTTCCGCAATTCTGCTGCTCAAAACGCTTAACCAGAATGGCCTAGGGAAAAAATACACATACCGTTGTAATCGGGCGAGTCTCTACTTCCAGACGCTACAGGAATTTTTGGGTTAGGTCAATCCGTTCGCGAGATATGGGAGTTTGAAGCCAAGAAATGGTTGAGAAGGCAAAAAATTTTTCGCAATTCTGCTGCTCCAAATGCTTAACCAGAATGGCCTAGGGAAATAATACACATACCGTTGTAATCGGGCGAGTTTCTACTTTCAGATGCAATAGAAATTTTTGGGTTAGGTCAATCCGTTCGCGAGATATGGGAGTTTGAAGCCAAGAAATGGTTGAGAAGGCAAAAAATTTTTCGCAATTCTGCTGCTCCAAACGCTTAACCAAAATGGCCTAGGGAAAAAATACACATACCGTTGTAATCGGGCGAGTCTCTACTTCCAGACGCTACAGGAATTTTTGGGTTAGGTCAATCCGTTCGCGAGATATGGGAGTTTGAAGCCAAGAAATGGTTGTGAAGGCAAAAAATTTTTCGCAATTCTGCTGCTCCAAACGCTTAACCAGAATGGCCTAGGGAAAAAATACACATACCGCTGTAATCGGGCGAGGTTCTACTTTCAGATGCAATTGGAATTTTTGGGTTAGGTCAATCCGTTCGCGAGATATGGGAATTTGAAGCCAAGAAATGGTTGAGAAGGCAAAAAATTTTTCGCAATTCTGCTGCTCCAAACGCTTAACCAGAATGGCCTAGGGAAAAAATACACATACCGTTGTAATCGGGCGAGTTTCTACTTTCAGATGCAATAGGAATTTTTGGGTTAGGTCAATCCGTTCGCGAGATATGGGAGTTTGAAGCCAAGAAATGGTTGAGAATGCAAAAAATTTTTCGCAATTCTGCTGCTCCAAACGCTTAACCAGAATGGCCTAGGGAAAAAATACACATACCGCTGTAATCGGGCGAGGTTCTACTTTCAGATGCAATTGGAATTTTTGGGTTAGGTCAATCCGTTCGCGAGATATGGGAGTTTGAAGCCAAGAAATGGTTGAGAAGGCAAAAAATTTTTCGCAATTCTGCTGCTCCAAACGCTTAACCAGAATGGCCTAGGGAAAAAATAAACATACCGTTGTAATCGGGCGAGTTTCTACTTTCAGATGCAATAGGAATTTTTGGGTCAGGTCAATCCGTGCGCGAGATATGGGAGTTTGAAGCCCAGAAATGGTTGAGAAGGCAAAAAATTTTTCGCATTTCTGCTGATCCAAACGCTTAACCAGAATGGTCTAGGGAAACAATACACATACCGTTGTAATCGGGCGAGTTTCTACTTTCAGATGCAACAGGAATTTTTGGGTTAGGTCAATCCGTTCGCGAGATATGGGAGTTTGAAGCCAAGAAATGGTTGAGACGGCAAAAAATTTTTCGCATTTCTGCTGCTCCAAACGCTTAACCAGAATGGCCTAGGGAAAAAATACAGATACCGTTGTAATCGGGCGAGTTTCTACTTTCAGATGCAATAGGATTTTTTGGGTTAGGTCAATCCGTTCGCGAGATATGGGAGTTTGAAGCCAAGAAATGGTTGAGAATGCAAAAAATTTTTCGCAATTCTGCTGCTCCAAACGCTTAACCAGAATGGCCTAGGGAAAAAATACACATACCGCTGTAATCGGGCGAGGTTCTACTTTCAGATGCAATTGGAATTTTTGGGTTAGGTCAATCCGTTCGCGAGATATGGGAGTTTGAAGCCAAGAAATGGTTGAGAAGGCAAAAAATTTTTCGCAATTCTGCTGCTCCAAACGCTTAACCAGAATGGCCTAGGGAAAAAATAAACATACCGTTGTAATCGGGCGAGTTTCTACTTTCAGATGCAATAGGAATTTTTGGGTCAGGTCAATCCGTGCGCGAGATATGGGAGTTTGAAGACAAGAAATGGTTGAGAAGGCAAAAAATTTTTCGCATTTCTGCTGATCCAAACGCTTAACCAGAATGGTCTAGGGAAACAATACACATACCGTTGTAATCGGGCGAGTTTCTACTTTCAGATGCAACAGGAATTTTTGGGTTAGGTCAATCCGTTCGCGAGATATGGGAGTTTGAAGCCAAGAAATGGTTGAGACGGCAAAAAATTTTTCGCACTTCTGCTGCTCCAAACGCTTAGCCAGAATGGCCTAGGGGAAAAATACAGATACCGTTGTAATCGGGCGAGTTTCTACTTTCAGATGCAATAGGATTTTTTGGGTTAGGTCAATCCGTTCGCGAGATATGGGAGTTTGAAGCCAAGAAATGGTTGAGAAGGCAAAAAATTTTTCGCATTTCTGTTGCTCCAAACGCTTAACCAGAATGGCCTAGGGAAAAAATACAGATACCGTTGTAATCGGGCGAGTTTCTACTTTCAGATGCAATAGGAATTTTTGGGTTAGGTCAATCCGTTCGCGAGATATGGGAGTTTGAAGCCAAGAAATGGTTGAGAAGGCAACAAATTTTTCGCAATTCTGCTGCTCCAAACGCTTAACCAGAATGGCCTAGGGAAAAATTACACATACCGTTGTAATCGGGCGAGTCTCTACTTCCAGACGCTACTGGAATTTTTGGGTTAGGTCAATCCGTTCGCGAGATATGGGAGTTTGAAGCCAAGAAATGGTTGAGAAGGCAAAAAATTTTTCGCACTTCTGCTGCTCCAAACGCTTAGCCAGAATGGCCTAGGGAAAAAATACAGATACCGTTGTAATCGGGCGAGTTTCTACTTTCAGATGCAATAGGATTTTTTGGGTTAGGTCAATCCGTTCGCGAGATATGGGAGTTTGAAGCCAAGAAATGGTTGAGAAGGCAAAAAATTTTTCGCATTTCTGTTGCTCCAAACGCTTAACCAGAATGGCCTAGGGAAAAAATACAGATACCGTTGTAATCGGGCGAGTCTCTACTTTCAGATGCAATAGGAATTTTTGGGTTAGGTCAATCCGTTCGCGAGATATGGGAGTTTGAAGCCAAGAAATGGTTGAGAAGGCAAAAAATTTTTCGCAATTCTGCTGCTCCAAACGCTTAAACAGAATGGCCTAGGGGAAAAATACAGATACCGTTGTAATCGGGCGAGTTTCTACTTTCAGATGCAACAGGAATTTTTGGGTTAGGTCAATCCGTTCGCGAGATATGGGAGTTTGAAGCTAAGAAATGGTTGAGAAGACAACAAATCTTTCGCACTTCTGCTGCTCCAAACGCTTAACCAGAATGGCCTAGGGAAAAAATACACATACCGTTGTAATCGGGCGAGTTTCGACTTTCAGATGCAATAGGAATTTTTGGGTTAGGTCAATCCGTTCGCGAGATATGGGAGTTTGAAGCCAAGAAATGGTTGAGAAGGCAACAAATTTTTCGCAATTCTGCTGCTCCAAACGCTTAACCAGAATGGCCTAGGGAAAAATTACACATACCGTTGTAATCGGGCGAGTCTCTACTTCCAGACGCTACTGGAATTTTTGGGTTAGGTCAATCCGTTCGCGAGATATGGGAGTTTGAAGCCAAGAAATGGTTGAGAAGGCAAAAAATTTTTCGCAATTCTGCTGCTCCAAACGCTTAACCAGAATGGCCTAGGGAAAAAATACACATACCGCTGTAATCGGGCGAGGTTCTACTTTCAGATGCAATTGGAATTTTTGGGTTAGGTCAATCCGTTCGCGAGATATGGGAGTTTGAAGCCAAGAAATGGTTGAGAAGGCAAAAAATTTTTCGCAATTCTGCTGCTCCAAACGCTTAACCAGAATGGCCTAGGGAAAAAATACACATACCGTTGTAATCGGGCGAGTTTCTACTTTCAGATGCAATAGGAATTTTTGGGTTAGGTCAATCCGTTCGCGAGATATGGGAGTTTGAAGCCAAGAAATGGTTGAGAATGCCAAAAATTTTTCGCAGTTCTGCTGCTCCAAACGCTTAACCAGAATGGCCTAGGGAAAAAATACACATACCGCTGTAATCGGGCGAGGTTCTACTTTCAGATGCAATTGGAATTTTTGGGTTAGGTCAATCCGTTCGCGAGATATGGGAGTTTGAAGCCAAGAAATGGTTGAGAAGGCAAAAAATTTTTCGCAATTCTGCTGCTCCAAACGCTTAACAAGAATGGCCTAGGGAAAAAATACACATACCGTTGTAATCGGGCGAGTTTCTACTTTCAGATGCAATAGGAATTTTTGGGTTAGGTCAATCCGTTCGCGAGATATGGGAGTTTGAAGCCAAGAAATGGTTGAGAATGCAAAAAATTTTTTCGCAATTCTGCTGCTCCAAACGCTTAACCAGAATGGCCTAGGGAAAAAATACACATACCGTTGTAATCGGGCGAGTTTCTACTTTCAGATGCAACAGGAATTTTTGGGTTAGGTCAATCCGTTCGCGAGATATGGGAGTTTGAAGCCAAGAAATGGTTGAGAAGGCAAAAAATTTTTCGCATTTCTGCTGCTCCAAACGCTTAACCAGAATGGTCTAGGGAAAAAATACAGATACCGTTGTAATCGGGCGAGTTTCTACTTTCAGATGCAATAGGAATTTTTGGGTTAGGTCAATCCGTTCGCGAGATATGGGTGATGAAGCCAAGAAATGGTTGAGAAGGCAAAAAATTTTTCGCAATTCTACTGCTCCAAACGCTTAACCAGAATGGCCTAGGGAAAAAATAAACATACCGTTGTAATCGGGCGAGTTTCTACTTTCAGATGCAATAGGAATTTTTGGGTCAGGTCAATCCGTGCGCGAGATATGGGAGTTTGAAGCCAAGAAATGGTTGAGAAGGCAAAAAATTTTCCGCAATTCTGCTGCTCAAAACGCTTAACCAGAATGGCCTAGGGAAAAAATACACATACCGTTGTAATCGGGCGAGTCTCTACTTCCAGACGCTACAGGAATTTTTGGGTTAGGTCAATCCGTTCGCGAGATATGGGAGTTTGAAGCCAAGAAATGGTTGAGAAGGCAAAAAATTTTTCGCAATTCTGCTGCTCCAAATGCTTAACCAGAATGGCCTAGGGAAATAATACACATACCGTTGTAATCGGGCGAGTTTCTACTTTCAGATGCAATAGAAATTTTTGGGTTAGGTCAATCCGTTCGCGAGATATGGGAGTTTGAAGCCAAGAAATGGTTGAGAAGGCCAAAAATTTTTCGCAATTCTGCTGCTCCAAACGCTTAACCAAAATGGCCTAGGGAAAAAATACACATACCGTTGTAATCGGGCGAGTCTCTACTTCCAGACGCTACAGGAATTTTTGGGTTAGGTCAATCCGTTCGCGAGATATGGGAGTTTGAAGCCAAGAAATGGTTGTGAAGGCAAAAAATTTTTCGCAATTCTGCTGCTCCAAACGCTTAACCAGAATGGCCTAGGGAAAAAATACACACACCGCTGTAATCGGGCGAGGTTCTACTTTCAGATGCAATTGGAATTTTTGGGTTAGGTCAATCCGTTCGCGAGATATGGGAGTTTGAAGCCAAGAAATGGTTGAGAAGGCAAAAAATTTTTCGCAATTCTGCTGCTCCAAACGCTTAACCAGAATGGCCTAGGGAAAAAATACACATACCGTTGTAATCGGGCGAGTTTCTACTTTCAGATGCAATAGGAATTTTTGGGTTAGGTCAATCCGTTCGCGAGATATGGGAGTTTGAAGCCAAGAAATGGTTGAGAATGCAAAAAATTTTTCGCAATTCTGCTGCTCCAAACGCTTAACCAGAATGGCCTAGGGAAAAAATACACATACCGCTGTAATCGGGCGAGGTTCTACTTTCAGATGCAATTGGAATTTTTGGGTTAGGTCAATCCGTTCGCGAGATATGGGAGTTTGAAGCCAAGAAATGGTTGAGAAGGCAAAAAATTTTTCGCAATTCTGCTGCTCCAAACGCTTAACCAGAATGGCCTAGGGAAAAAATAAACATACCGTTGTAATCGGGCGAGTTTCTACTTTCAGATGCAATAGGAATTTTTGGGTCAGGTCAATCCGTGCGCGAGATATGGGAGTTTGAAGCCCAGAAATGGTTGAGAAGGCAAAAAATTTTTCGCATTTCTGCTGATCCAAACGCTTAACCAGAATGGTCTAGGGAAACAATACACATACCGTTGTAATCGGGCGAGTTTCTACTTTCAGATGCAACAGGAATTTTTGGGTTAGGTCAATCCGTTCGCGAGATATGGGAGTTTGAAGCCAAGAAATGGTTGAGACGGCAAAAAATTTTTCGCATTTCTGCTGCTCCAAACGCTTAACCAGAATGGCCTAGGGAAAAAATACAGATACCGTTGTAATCGGGCGAGTTTCTACTTTCAGATGCAATAGGATTTTTTGGGTTAGGTCAATCCGTTCGCGAGATATGGGAGTTTGAAGCCAAGAAATGGTTGAGAATGCAAAAAATTTTTCGCAATTCTGCTGCTCCAAACGCTTAACCAGAATGGCCTAGGGAAAAAATACACATACCGCTGTAATCGGGCGAGGTTCTACTTTCAGATGCAATTGGAATTTTTGGGTTAGGTCAATCCGTTCGCGAGATATGGGAGTTTGAAGCCAAGAAATGGTTGAGAAGGCAAAAAATTTTTCGCAATTCTGCTGCTCCAAACGCTTAACCAGAATGGCCTAGGGAAAAAATAAACATACCGTTGTAATCGGGCGAGTTTCTACTTTCAGATGCAATAGGAATTTTTGGGTCAGGTCAATCCGTGCGCGAGATATGGGAGTTTGAAGACAAGAAATGGTTGAGAAGGCAAAAAATTTTTCGCATTTCTGCTGATCCAAACGCTTAACCAGAATGGTCTAGGGAAACAATACACATACCGTTGTAATCGGGCGAGTTTCTACTTTCAGATGCAACAGGAATTTTTGGGTTAGGTCAATCCGTTCGCGAGATATGGGAGTTTGAAGCCAAGAAATGGTTGAGACGGCAAAAAATTTTTCGCACTTCTGCTGCTCCAAACGCTTAGCCAGAATGGCCTAGGGAAAAAATACAGATACCGTTGTAATCGGGCGAGTTTCTACTTTCAGATGCAATAGGATTTTTTGGGTTAGGTCAATCCGTTCGCGAGATATGGGCGTTTGAAGCCAAGAAATGGTTGAGAAGGCAAAAAATTTTTCGCATTTCTGTTGCTCCAAACGCTTATCCAGAATGGCCTAGGGAAAAAATACAGATACCGTTGTAATCGGGCGAGTTTCTACTTTCAGATGCAATAGGAATTTTTGGGTTAGGTCAATCCGTTCGCGAGATATGGGAGTTTGAATCTAAGAAATGGTTGAGAAGACAACAAATCTTTCGCAATTCTGCTGCTCCAAACGCTTAACCAGAATGGCCTAGGGAAAAAATACACATACCGTTGTAATCGGGCGAGTTTCGACTTTCAGATGCAATAGGAATTTTTGGGTTAGGTCAATCCGTTCGCGAGATATGGGAGTTTGAAGCCAAGAAATGGTTGAGAAGGCAAAAAATTTTTCGCAATTCTGCTGCTCCAAACGCTTAACCAGAATGGCCTAGGGAAAAAATACACATACCGCTGTAATCGGGCGAGGTTCTACTTTCAGATGCAATTGGAATTTTTGGGTTAGGTCAATCCGTTCGCGAGATATGGGAGTTTGAAGCCAAGAAATGGTTGAGAAGGCAAAAAATTTTTCGCAATTCTGCTGCTCCAAACGCTTAACCAGAATGGCCTAGGGAAAAAATAAACATACCGTTGTAATCGGGCGAGTTTCTACTTTCAGATGCAATAGGAATTTTTGGGTCAGGTCAATCCGTGCGCGAGATATGGGAGTTTGAAGACAAGAAATGGTTGAGAAGGCAAAAAATTTTTCGCATTTCTGCTGATCCAAACGCTTAACCAGAATGGTCTAGGGAAACAATACACATACCGTTGTAATCGGGCGAGTTTCTACTTTCAGATGCAACAGGAATTTTTGGGTTAGGTCAATCCGTTCGCGAGATATGGGAGTTTGAAGCCAAGAAATGGTTGAGACGGCAAAAAATTTTTCGCACTTCTGCTGCTCCAAACGCTTAGCCAGAATGGCCTAGGGAAAAAATACAGATACCGTTGTAATCGGGCGAGTTTCTACTTTCAGATGCAATAGGATTTTTTGGGTTAGGTCAATCCGTTCGCGAGATATGGGAGTTTGAAGCCAAGAAATGGTTGAGAAGGCAAAAAATTTTTCGCATTTCTGTTGCTCCAAACGCTTATCCAGAATGGCCTAGGGAAAAAATACAGATACCGTTGTAATCGGGCGAGTTTCTACTTTCAGATGCAATAGGAATTTTTGGGTTAGGTCAATCCGTTCGCGAGATATGGGAGTTTGAATCTAAGAAATGGTTGAGAAGACAACAAATCTTTCGCAATTCTGCTGCTCCAAACGCTTAACCAGAATGGCCTAGGGAAAAAATACACATACCGTTGTAATCGGGCGAGTTTCGACTTTCAGATGCAATAGGAATTTTTGGGTTAGGTCAATCCGTTCGCGAGATATGGGAGTTTGAAGCCAAGAAATGGTTGAGAAGGCAAAAAATTTTTCGCAATTCTGCTGCTCCAAACGCTTAACCAGAATGGCCTAGGGAAAAAATACACATACCGCTGTAATCGGGCGAGGTTCTACTTTCAGATGCAATTGGAATTTTTGGGTTAGGTCAATCCGTTCGCGAGATATGGGAGTTTGAAGCCAAGAAATAGTTGAGAAGGCAAAAAATTTTTCGCAATTCTGCTGCTCCAAACGCTTAACCAGAATGGCCTAGGGAAAAAATACACATACCCTTGTAATCGGGCGAGTTTCTACTTTCAGATGCAATAGGAATTTTTGGGTTAGGTCAATCCGTTCGCGAGATATGGGAGTTTGAAGCCAAGAAATGGTTGAGAATGCCAAAAATTTTTCGCAGTTCTGCTGCTCCAAACGCTTAACCAGAATGGCCTAGGGAAAAAATACACATACCGCTGTAATCGGGCGAGGTTCTACTTTCAGATGCAATTGGAATTTTTGGGTTAGGTCAATCCGTTCGCGAGATATGGGAGTTTGAAGCCAAGAAATGGTTGAGACGGCAAAAAATTTTTCGCATTTCTGCTGCTCCAAACGCTTAACCAGAATGGCCTAGGGAAAAAATACAGATACCGTTGTAATCGGGCGAGTTTCTACTTTCAGATGCAATAGGATTTTTTGGGTTAGGTCAATCCGTTCGCGAGATATGGGAGTTTGAAGCCAAGAAATGGTTGAGAATGCAAAAAATTTTTCGCAATTCTGCTGCTCCAAACGCTTAACCAGAATGGCCTAGGGAAAAAATACACATACCGCTGTAATCGGGCGAGGTTCTACTTTCAGATGCAATTGGAATTTTTGGGTTAGGTCAATCCGTTCGCGAGATATGGGAGTTTGAAGCCAAGAAATGGTTGAGAAGGCAAAAAATTTTTCGCAATTCTGCTGCTCCAAACGCTTAACCAGAATGGCCTAGGGAAAAAATAAACATACCGTTGTAATCGGGCGAGTTTCTACTTTCAGATGCAATAGGAATTTTTGGGTCAGGTCAATCCGTGCGCGAGATATGGGAGTTTGAAGACAAGAAATGGTTGAGAAGGCAAAAAATTTTTCGCATTTCTGCTGATCCAAACGCTTAACCAGAATGGTCTAGGGAAACAATACACATACCGTTGTAATCGGGCGAGTTTCTACTTTCAGATGCAACAGGAATTTTTGGGTTAGGTCAATCCGTTCGCGAGATATGGGAGTTTGAAGCCAAGAAATGGTTGAGACGGCAAAAAATTTTTCAGACTTCTGCTCCTCCAAACGCTTAGCCAGAATGGCCTAGGGAAAAAATACAGATACCGTTGTAATCGGGCGAGTTTCTACTTTCAGATGCAATAGGATTTTTTGGGTTAGGTCAATCCGTTCGCGAGATATGGGAGTTTGAAGCCAAGAAATGGTTGAGAAGGCAAAAAATTTTTCGCATTTCTGTTGCTCCAAACGCTTAACCAGAATGGCCTAGGGAAAAAATACAGATACCGTTGTAATCGGGCGAGTTTCTACTTTCAGATGCAATAGGAATTTTTGGGTTAGGTCAATCCGTTCGCGAGATATGGGAGTTTGAAGCCAAGAAATGGTTGAGAAGGCAACAAATTTTTCGCAAATCTGCTGCTCCAAACGCTTAACCAGAATGGCCTAGGGAAAAATTACACATACCGTTGTAATCGGGCGAGTCTCTACTTCCAGACGCTACTGGAATTTTTGGGTTAGGTCAATCCGTTCGCGAGATATGGGAGTTTGAAGCCAAGAAATGGTTGAGAAGGCAAAAAATTTTTCGCAATTCTGCTGCTCCAAACGCTTAACCAGAATGGCCTAGGGAAAAAATACACATACCGCTGTAATCGGGCGAGGTTCTACTTTCAGATGCAATTGGAATTTTTGGGTTAGGTCAATCCGTTCGCGAGATATGGGAGTTTGAAGCCAAGAAATAGTTGAGAAGGCAAAAAATTTTTCGCAATTCTGCTGCTCCAAACGCTTAACCAGAATGGCCTAGGGAAAAAATACACATACCCTTGTAATCGGGCGAGTTTCTACTTTCAGATGCAATAGGAATTTTTGGGTTAGGTCAATCCGTTCGCGAGATATGGGAGTTTGAAGCCAAGAAATGGTTGAGAATGCCAAAAAATTTTCGCAGTTCTGCTGCTCCAAACGCTTAACCAGCATGGCCTAGGGAAAAAATACACATACCGCTGTAATCGGGCGAGGTTCTACTTTCAGATGCAATTGGAATTTTTGGGTTAGGTCAATCCGTTCGCGAGATATGGGAGTTTGAAGCCAAGAAATGGTTGAGAAGGCAAAAAATTTTTCGCAATTCTGCTGCTCCAAACGCTTAACCAGAATGGCCTAGGGAAAAAATACACATACCGTTGTAATCGGGCGAGTTTCTACTTTCAGATGCAATAGGATTTTTTGGGTTAGGTCAATCCGTTCGCGAGATATGGGAGTTTGAAGCCAAGAAATGGTTGAGAATGCAAAAAATTTTTCGCAATTCTGCTGCTCCAAACGCTTAACCAGAATGGCCTAGGGAAAAAATACACATACCGCTGTAATCGGGCGAGGTTCTACTTTCAGATGCAATTGGAATTTTTGGGTTAGGTCAATCCGTTCGCGAGATATGGGAGTTTGAAGCCAAGAAATGGTTGAGAAGGCAAAAAATTTTTCGCAATTCTGCTGCTCCAAACGCTTAACCAGAATGGCCTAGGGAAAAAATAAACATACCGTTGTAATCGGGCGAGTTTCTACTTTCAGATGCAATAGGAATTTTTGGGTCAGGTCAATCCGTGCGCGAGATATGGGAGTTTGAAGACAAGAAATGGTTGAGAAGGCAAAAAATTTTTCGCATTTCTGCTGATCCAAACGCTTAACCAGAATGGTCTAGGGAAACAATACACATACCGTTGTAATCGGGCGAGTTTCTACTTTCAGATGCAACAGGAATTTTTGGGTTAGGTCAATCCGTTCGCGAGATATGGGAGTTTGAAGCCAAGAAATGGTTGAGACGGCAAAAAATTTTTCGCACTTCTGCTGCTCCAAACGCTTAGCCAGAATTGCCCAGGGAAAAAATACAGATACCGTTGTAATCGGGCGAGTTTCTACTTTCAGATGCAATAGGATTTTTTGGGTTAGGTCAATCCGTTCGCGAGATATGGGAGTTTGAAGCCAAGAAATGGTTGAGAATGCAAAAAATTTTTCGCAATTCTGCTGCTCCAAACGCTTAACCAGAATGGCCTAGGGAAAAAATACACATACCGCTGTAATCGGGCGAGGTTCTACTTTCAGATGCAATTGGAATTTTTGGGTTAGGTCAATCCGTTCGCGAGATATGGGAGTTTGAAGCCAAGAAATGGTTGAGAAGGCAAAAAATTTTTCGCAATTCTGCTGCTCCAAACGCTTAACCAGAATGGCCTAGGGAAAAAATAAACATACCGTTGTAATCGGGCGAGTTTCTACTTTCAGATGCAATAGGAATTTTTGGGTCAGGTCAATCCGTGCGCGAGATATGGGAGTTTGAAGACAAGAAATGGTTGAGAAGGCAAAAAATTTTTCGCATTTCTGCTGATCCAAACGCTTAACCAGAATGGTCTAGGGAAACAATACACATACCGTTGTAATCGGGCGAGTTTCTACTTTCAGATGCAACAGGAATTTTTGGGTTAGGTCAATCCGTTCGCGAGATATGGGAGTTTGAAGCCAAGAAATGGTTGAGACGGCAAAAAATTTTTCGCACTTCTGCTGCTCCAAACGCTTAGCCAGAATGGCCTAGGGAAAAAATACAGATACCGTTGTAATCGGGCGAGTTTCTACTTTCAGATGCAATAGGATTTTTTGGGTTAGGTCAATCCGTTCGCGAGATATGGGAGTTTGAAGCCAAGAAATGGTTGAGAAGGCAAAAAATTTTTCGCATTTCTGTTGCTCCAAACGCTTAACCAGAATGGCCTAGGGAAAAAATACAGATACCGTTGTAATCGGGCGAGTTTCTACTTTCAGATGCAATAGGAATTTTTGGGTTAGGTCAATCCGTTCGCGAGATATGGGAGTTTGAAGCCAAGAAATGGTTGAGAAGGCAACAAATTTTTCGCAATTCTGCTGCTCCAAACGCTTAACCAGAATGGCCTAGGGAAAAATTACACATACCGTTGTAATCGGGCGAGTCTCTACTTCCAGACGCTACTGGAATTTTTGGGTTAGGTCAATCCGTTCGCGAGATATGGGAGTTTGAAGCCAAGAAATGGTTGAGAAGGCAAAAAATTTTTCGCAATTCTGCTGCTCCAAACGCTTAACCAGAATGGCCTAGGGAAAAAATACACATACCGCTGTAATCGGGCGAGGTTCTACTTTCAGATGCAATTGGAATTTTTGGGTTAGGTCAATCCGTTCGCGAGATATGGGAGTTTGAAGCCAAGAATTAGTTGAGAAGGCAAAAAATTTTTCGCAATTCTGCTGCTCCAAACGCTTAACCAGAATGGCCTAGGGAAAAAATACACATACCCTTGTAATCGGGCGAGTTTCTACTTTCAGATGCAATAGGAATTTTTGGGTTAGGTCAATCCGTTCGCGAGATATGGGAGTTTGAAGCCAAGAAATGGTTGAGAATGCCAAAAAATTTTCGCAGTTCTGCTGCTCCAAACGCTTAACCAGAATGGCCTAGGGAAAAAATACACATACCGCTGTAATCGGGCGAGGTTCTACTTTCAGATGCAATTGGAATTTTTGGGTTAGGTCAATCCGTTCGCGAGATATGGGAGTTTGAAGCCAAGAAATGGTTGAGAAGGCAAAAAATTTTTCGCAATTCTGCTGCTCCAAACGCTTAACCAGAACGGCCTAGGGAAAAAATACACATACCGTTGTAATCGGGCGAGTTTCTACTTTCAGATGCAATAGGATTTTTTGGGTTAGGTCAATCCGTTCGCGAGATATCGGAGTTTGAAGCCAAGAAATGGTTGAGAATGCAAAAAATTTTTCGCAATTCTGCTGCTCCAAACGCTTAACCAGAATGGCCTAGGGAAAAAATACACATACCGCTGTAATCGGGCGAGGTTCTACTTTCAGATGCAATTGGAATTTTTGGGTTAGGTCAATCCGTTCGCGAGATATGGGAGTTTGAAGCCAAGAAATGGTTGAGAAGGCAAAAAATTTTTCGCAATTCTGCTGCTCCAAACGCTTAACCAGAATGGCCTAGGGAAAAAATAAACATACCGTTGTAATCGGGCGAGTTTCTACTTTCAGATGCAATAGGAATTTTTGGGTCAGGTCAATCCGTGCGCGAGATATGGGAGTTTGAAGACAAGAAATGGTTGAGAAGGCAAAAAATTTTTCGCATTTCTGCTGATCCAAACGCTTAACCAGAATGGTCTAGGGAAACAATACACATACCGTTGTAATCGGGCGAGTTTCTACTTTCAGATGCAACAGGAATTTTTGGGTTAGGTCAATCCGTTCGCGAGATATGGGAGTTTGAAGCCAAGAAATGGTTGAGACGGCAAAAAATTTTTCGCACTTCTGCTGCTCCAAACGCTTAGCCAGAATGGCCTAGGGAAAAAATACAGATACCGTTGTAATCGGGCGAGTTTCTACTTTCAGATGCAATAGGATTTTTTGGGTTAGGTCAATCCGTTCGCGAGATATGGGAGTTTGAAGCCAAGAAATGGTTGAGAAGGCAAAAAATTTTTCGCATTTCTGTTGCTCCAAACGCTTAACCAGAATGGCCTAGGGAAAAAATACAGATACCGTTGTAATCGGGCGAGTTTCTACTTTCAGATGCAATAGGAATTTTTGGGTTAGGTCAATCCGTTCGCGAGATATGGGAGTTTGAAGCCAAGAAATGGTTGAGAAGGCAACAAATTTTTCGCAATTCTGCTGCTCCAAACGCTTAACCAGAATGGCCTAGGGAAAAATTACACATACCGTTGTAATCGGGCGAGTCTCTACTTCCAGACGCTACTGGAATTTTTGGGTTAGGTCAATCCGTTCGCGAGATATGGGAGTTTGAAGCCAAGAAATGGTTGAGAAGGCAAAAAATTTTTCGCAATTCTGCTGCTCCAAACGCTTAACCAGAATGGCCTAGGGAAAAAATACACATACCGCTGTAATCGGGCGAGGTTCTACTTTCAGATGCAATTGGAATTTTTGGGTTAGGTCAATCCGTTCGCGAGATATGGGAGTTTGAAGCCAAGAAATAGTTGAGAAGGCAAAAAATTTTTCGCAATTCTGCTGCTCCAAACGCTTAACCAGAATGGCATAGGGAAAAAATACACATACCCTTGTAATCGGGCGAGTTTCTACTTTCAGATGCAATAGGAATTTTTGGGTTAGGTCAATCCGTTCGCGAGATATGGGAGTTTGAAGCCAAGAAATGGTTGAGAATGCCAAAAAATTTTCGCAGTTCTGCTGCTCCAAACGCTTAACCAGAATGGCCTAGGGAAAAAATACACATACCGCTGTAATCGGGCGAGGTTCTACTTTCAGATGCAATTGGAATTTTTGGGTTAGGTCAATCCGTTCGCGAGATATGGGAGTTTGAAGCCAAGAAATGGTTGAGAAGGCAAAAAATTTTTCGCAATTCTGCTGCTCCAAACGCTTAACCAGAATGGCCTAGGGAAAAAATACACATACCGTTGTAATCGGGCGAGTTTCTACTTTCAGATGCAATAGGAATTTTTGGGTTAGGTCAATCCGTTCGCGAGATATGGGAGTTTGAAGCCAAGAAATGGTTGAGAATGCAAAAAATTTTTTCGCAATTCTGCTGCTCCAAACGCTTAACCAGAATGGCCTAGGGAAAAAATACACATACCGTTGTAATCGGGCGAGTTTCTACTTTCAGATGCAACAGGAATTTTTGGGTTAGGTCAATCCGTTCGCGAGATATGGGAGTTTGAAGCCAAGAAATGGTTGAGAAGGCAAAAAATTTTTCGCATTTCTGCTGCTCCAAACGCTTAACCAGAATGGTCTAGGGAAAAAATACAGATACCGTTGTAGTCGGGCGAGTTTCTACTTTCAGATGCAATAGGAATTTTTGGGTTAGGTCAATCCGTTCGCGAGATATGGGTGATGAAGCCAAGAAATGGTTGAGAAGGCAAAAAATTTTTCGCAATTCTACTGCTCCAAACGCTTAACCAGAATGGCCTAGGGAAAAAATAAACATACCGTTGTAATCGGGCGAGTTTCTACTTTCAGATGCAATAGGAATTTTTGGGTCAGGTCAATCCGTGCGCGAGATATGGGAGTTTGAAGCCAAGAAATGGTTGAGAAGGCAAAAAATTTTTCGCACTTCTGCTGATCCAAACGCTTAACCAGAATGGTCTAGGGAAACAATACACATACCGTTGTAATCGGGCGAGTTTCTACTTTCAGATGCAATAGGAATTTTTGGGTTAGGTCAACCCGTTCGCGAGATATGGGAGTTTGAAGCCAAGAAATGGTTGAGAAGGCAAAAAATTTTTCGCAATTCTGCTGCTCCAAACGCTTAAACAGAATGTCCTAGGGAAAAAATACACATACCGTTGTAATCGGGCGAGTTTCTACTTTCAGATGCAACAGGAATTTTTGGGTTAGGTCAATCCGTTCGCGAGATATGGGAGTTTGAAGCTAAGAAATGGTTGAGAAGACAACAAATCTTTCGCACTTCTGCTGCTCCAAACGCTTAACCAGAATGGCCTAGGGAAAAAATACACATACCGTTGTAATCGGGCGAGTTTCTACTTTCAGATGCAATAGGAATTTTTGGGTTAGGTCAATCCGTTCGCGAGATATGGGAGTTTGAAGCTAAGAAATGGTTGAGAAGACAACAAATCTTTCGCACTTCTGCTGCTCCAAACGCTTAACCAGAATGGCCTAGGGAAAAAATACACATACCGTTGTAATCGGGCGAGTTTCTACTTTCAGATGCAACAGGAATTTTTGGGTTAGGTCAATCCGTTCGCGAGATATGGGAGTTTGAAGCTAAGAAATGGTTGAGAAGACAACAAATCTTTCGCACTTCTGCTGCTCCAAACGCTTAACCAGAATGGCCTAGGGAAAAAATACACATACCGTTGTAATCGGGCGAGTTTCTACTTTCAGATGCAATAGGAATTTTTGGGTTAGGTCAATCCGTTCGCGAGATATGGGAGTTTGAAGCTAAGAAATGGTTGAGAAGACAACAAATCTTTCGCACTTCTGCTGCTCCAAACGCTTAACCAGAATGGCCTAGGGAAAAAATACACATACCGTTGTAATCGGGCGAGTTTCGACTTTCAGATGCAATAGGAATTTTTGCGTTATGTCAATCCGTTCGCGAGATATGGGAGTTTGCAGCCAAGGAATGGTTGAGAAGGCAACAAATTTTTCGCAATTCTGCTGCTCCAAACGCTTAACCAGAATGGCCTAGGGAAAAAATACACATACCGTTGTAATCGGGCGAGTCTCTACTTCCAGACGCTACAGGAATTTTTGGGTTAGGTCAATCCGTTCGCGAGATATGGGAGTTTGAAGCCAAGAAATGGTTGAGAAGGCAAAAAATTTTTCGCAATTCTGCTGCTCCAAACGCTTAACCAGAATGGCCTAGGGAAAAAATACACATACCGTTGTAATCGGGCGAGTTTCTACTTTCAGATGCAATAGGAATTTTTGGGTTAGGTCAATCCGTTCGCGAGATATGGGAGTTTGAAGCCAAGAAATGGTTGAGAATGCAAAAAATTTTTCGCATTTCTGCTGCTCCAAACGCTTAACCAGAATGGCCTAGGGAAAAAATACACATACCGCTGTAATCGGGCGAGGTTCTACTTTCAGATGCAATTGGAATTTTTGGGTTAGGTCAATCCGTTCGCGAGATATGGGAGTTTGAAGCCAAGAAATGGTTGAGAAGGCAAAAAATTTTTCGCAATTCTCCTGCTCCAAACGCTTAACCAGAATGGCCTAGGGAAAAAATAAACATACCGTTGTAATCGGGCGAGTTTCTACTTTCAGATGCAATAGGCATTTTTGGGTCAGGTCAATCCGTGCGCGAGATATGGGAGTTTGAAGCCAAGAAATGGTTGAGAAGGCAAAAAATTTTTCGCATTTCTGCTGATCCAAACGCTTAACCAGAATGGTCTAGGGAAACAATACACATACCGTTGTAATCGGGCGAGTTTCTACTTTCAGATGCAATAGGAATTTTTGGGTTAGGTCAATCCGTTCGCGAGATATGGGAGTTTGAAGCTAAGAAATGGTTGAGAAGACAACAAATCTTTCGCACTTCTGCTGCTCCAAACGCTTAACCAGAATGGCCTAGGGAAAAAATACACATACCGTTGTAATCGGGCGAGTTTCTACTTTCAGATGCAACAGGAATTTTTGGGTTAGGTCAATCCGTTCGCGAGATATGGGAGTTTGAAGCTAAGAAATGGTTGAGAAGACAACAAATCTTTCGCACTTCTGCTGCTCCAAACGCTTAACCAGAATGGCCTAGGGAAAAAATACACATACCGTTGTAATCGGGCGAGTTTCTACTTTCAGATGCAATAGGAATTTTTGGGTTAGGTCAATCCGTTCGCGAGATATGGGAGTTTGAAGCTAAGAAATGGTTGAGAAGACAACAAATCTTTCGCACTTCTGCTGCTCCAAACGCTTAACCAGAATAGCCTAGGGAAAAAATACACATACCGTTGTAATCGGGCGAGTTTCGACTTTCAGATGCAATAGGAATTTTTGCGTTATGTCAATCCGTTCGCGAGATATGGGAGTTTGCAGCCAAGGAATGGTTGAGAAGGCAACAAATTTTTCGCAATTCTGCTGCTCCAAACGCTTAACCAGAATGGCCTAGGGAAAAAATACACATACCGTTGTAATCGGGCGAGTCTCTACTTCCAGACGCTACAGGAATTTTTGGGTTAGGTCAATCCGTTCGCGAGATATGGGAGTTTGAAGCCAAGAAATGGTTGAGAAGGCAAAAAATTTTTCGCACTTCTGCTGCTCCAAACGCTTAACCAGAATGGCCTAGGGAAAAAATACACATACCGTTGTAATCGGGCGAGTTTCTACTTTCAGATGCAATAGGAATTTTTGGGTTAGGTCAATCCGTTCGCGAGATATGGGAGTTTGAAGCTAAGAAATGGTTGAGAAGACAACAAATCTTTCGCACTTCTGCTGCTCCAAACGCTTAACCAGAATGGCCTAGGGAAAAAATACACATACCGTTGTAATCGGGCGAGTTTCGACTTTCAGATGCAATAGGAATTTTTGCGTTATGTCAATCCGTTCGCGAGATATGGGAGTTTGCAGCCAAGGAATGGTTGAGAAGGCAACAAATTTTTCGCAATTCTGCTGCTCCAAACGCTTAACCAGAATGGCCTAGGGAAAAAATACACATACCGTTGTAATCGGGCGAGTCTCTACTTCCAGACGCTACAGGAATTTTTGGGTTAGGTCAATCCGTTCGCGAGATATGGGAGTTTGAAGCCAAGAAATGGTTGAGAAGGCAAAAAATTTTTCGCAATTCTGCTGCTCCAAACGCTTAACCAGAATGGCCTAGGGAAAAAATAAACATACCGATGTAATCGGGCGAGTTTCTACTTTCAGATGCAATAGGAATTTTTGGGTCAGGTCAATCCGTTCGCGAGATATGGGAGTTTGAAGCCAAGAAATGGTTGAGAAGGCAAAAAATTTTTCGCAATTCTGCTGCTCCAAACGCTTAACCAGAATGGCCTAGGGAAAAAATACACATACCGTTGTAATCGGGCGAGTTTCTACTTTCAGATGCAATAGGAATTTTTGGGTTAGGTCAATCCGTTCGCGAGATATGGGAGTTTGAAGCCAAGAAATGGTTGAGAATGCAAAAAATTTTTCGCATTTCTGCTGCTCCAAACGCTTAACCAGAATGGCCTAGGGAAAAAATACAGATACCGTTGTAATCGGGCGAGTTTCTACTTTCAGATGCAATAGGCATTTTTGGGTCAGGTCAATCCGTGCGCGAGATATGGGAGTTTGAAGCCAAGAAATGGTTGAGAAGGCAAAAAATTTTTCGCATTTCTGCTGATCCAAACGCTTAACCAGAATGGTCTAGGGAAACAATACACATACCGTTGTAATCGGGCGAGTTTCTACTTTCAGATGCAATAGGAATTTTTGGGTTAGGTCAATCCGTTCGCGAGATATGGGAGTTTGAAGCTAAGAAATGGTTGAGAAGACAACAAATCTTTCGCACTTCTGCTGCTCCAAACGCTTAACCAGAATGGCCTAGGGAAAAAATACACATACCGTTGTAATCGGGCGAGTTTCTACTTTCAGATGCAACAGGAATTTTTGGGTTAGGTCAATCCGTTCGCGAGATATGGGAGTTTGAAGCTAAGAAATGGTTGAGAAGACAACAAATCTTTCGCACTTCTGCTGCTCCAAACGCTTAACCAGAATGGCCTAGGGAAAAAATACACATACCGTTGTAATCGGGCGAGTTTCTACTTTCAGATGCAATAGGAATTTTTGGGTTAGGTCAATCCGTTCGCGAGATATGGGAGTTTGAAGCTAAGAAATGGTTGAGAAGACAACAAATCTTTCGCACTTCTGCTGCTCCAAACGCTTAACCAGAATAGCCTAGGGAAAAAATACACATACCGTTGTAATCGGGCGAGTTTCGACTTTCAGATGCAATAGGAATTTTTGCGTTATGTCAATCCGTTCGCGAGATATGGGAGTTTGCAGCCAAGGAATGGTTGAGAAGGCAACAAATTTTTCGCAATTCTGCTGCTCCAAACGCTTAACCAGAATGGCCTAGGGAAAAAATACACATACCGTTGTAATCGGGCGAGTCTCTACTTCCAGACGCTACAGGAATTTTTGGGTTAGGTCAATCCGTTCGCGAGATATGGGAGTTTGAAGCCAAGAAATGGTTGAGAAGGCAAAAAATTTTTCGCACTTCTGCTGCTCCAAACGCTTAACCAGAATGGCCTAGGGAAAAAATACACATACCGTTGTAATCGGGCGAGTTTCTACTTTCAGATGCAATAGGAATTTTTGGGTTAGGTCAATCCGTTCGCGAGATATGGGAGTTTGAAGCTAAGAAATGGTTGAGAAGACAACAAATCTTTCGCACTTCTGCTGCTCCAAACGCTTAACCAGAATGGCCTAGGGAAAAAATACACATACCGTTGTAATCGGGCGAGTTTCGACTTTCAGATGCAATAGGAATTTTTGCGTTATGTCAATCCGTTCGCGAGATATGGGAGTTTGCAGCCAAGGAATGGTTGAGAAGGCAACAAATTTTTCGCAATTCTGCTGCTCCAAACGCTTAACCAGAATGGCCTAGGGAAAAAATACACATACCGTTGTAATCGGGCGAGTCTCTACTTCCAGACGCTACAGGAATTTTTGGGTTAGGTCAATCCGTTCGCGAGATATGGGAGTTTGAAGCCAAGAAATGGTTGAGAAGGCAAAAAATTTTTCGCAATTCTGCTGCTCCAAACGCTTAACCAGAATGGCCTAGGGAAAAAATAAACATACCGATGTAATCGGGCGAGTTTCTACTTTCAGATGCAATAGGAATTTTTGGGTCAGGTCAATCCGTTCGCGAGATATGGGAGTTTGAAGCCAAGAAATGGTTGAGAAGGCAAAAAATTTTTCGCAATTCTGCTGCTCCAAACGCTTAACCAGAATGGCCTAGGGAAAAAATACACATACCGTTGTAATCGGGCGAGTTTCTACTTTCAGATGCAATAGGAATTTTTGGGTTAGGTCAATCCGTTCGCGAGATATGGGAGTTTGAAGCCAAGAAATGGTTGAGAATGCAAAAAATTTTTCGCATTTCTGCTGCTCCAAACGCTTAACCAGAATGGCCTAGGGAAAAAATACAGATACCGTTGTAATCGGGCGAGTTTCTACTTTCAGATGCAATAGGAATTTTTGGGTTAGGTCAATCCGTTCGCGAGATATGGGAGTTTGAAACCAAGAAATGGTTGAGAAGGCAAAAAATTTTTCGCAATTCTGCTGCTCCAAACGCTTAAACAGAATGGCCTAGGGGAAAAATACAGATACCGTTGTAATCGGGCGAGTTTCTACTTTCAGATGCAACAGGAATTTTTGGGTTAGGTCAATCCGTTCGCGAGATATGGGAGCTTGAATCTAAGAAATGGTTGAGAAGACAACAAATCTTTCGCACTTCTGCTGCTCCAAACGCTTAACCAGAATGGCCTAGGGAAAAAATACACATACCGTTGTAATCGGGCGAGTTTCGACTTTCAGATGCAATAGGAATTTTTGGGTTATGTCAATCCGTTCGCGAGATATGGGAGTTTGAAGCCAAGAAATGGTTGAGAGGGCAACAAATTTTTCGCAATTCTGCTGCTCCAAACGCTTAACCAGAATGGCCTAGGGAAAAAATACACACACCGTTGTAATCGGGCGAGAATCTACTTCCAGACGCTACAGGAATTTTTGGGTTAGGTCAATCCGTTCGCGAGATATGGGAGTTTGAAGCCAAGAAATGGTTGAGAAGGCAAAAAATTTTTCGCAATTCTGCTGCTCCAAACGCTTAACCAGAATGGCCTAGGGAAAAAATACACACACCGTTGTAATCGGGCGAGTTTCTACTTTCAGATGCAATAGGAATTTTTGGGTTAGGTCAATCCGTTCGCGAGATATGGGAGTTTGAAGCCAAGGAATGGTTGAGAATGCCAAAAATTTTTCGCAATTCTGCTGCTCCAAACGCTTAACCAGAATGGCCTAGGGAAAAAATACACATACCGCTGTAATCGGGCGAGGTTCTACTTTCAGATGCAGTAGGAATTTTTGGGTTAGGTCAATCCGTTCGCGAGATATGGGAGTTTGAAGCCAAGAAATGGTTGAGAAGGCAAAAAATTTTTCGCAATTCTGCTGCTCCAAACGCTTAACCAGAATGGCCTAGGGAAAAAATACACATACCGTTGTAATCGGGCGAGTTTCTACTTTCAGATGCAATAGGAATTTTTGGGTTATGTCAATCCGTTCGCGAGATATGGGAGTTTGAAGCCAAGAAATGGTTGAGAATGCCACAAATTTTTCGCAATTCTGCTGCTCCAAACGCTTAACCAGAATGGCCTAGGGAAAAAATACACATACCGCTGTAATCGGGCGAGGATCTACTTTCAGATGCAATAGGAATTTTTGGGTTAGGTCAATCCGTTCGCGAGATATGGGAGTTTGAAGCCAAGAAATGGTTGAGAATGCAAAAAATTTTTTCGCAATTCTGCTGCTCCAAACGCTTAACCAGAATGGCCTAGGGAAAAAATACACATGCCGTTGTAATCGGGCGAGTTTCTACTTTCAGATGCAACAGGAATTTTTGGGTTAGGTCAATCCGTTCGCGAGATATGGGAGTTTGAAGCCAAGAAATGGTTGAGAAGGCAAAAAATTTTTCGCATTTCTGCTGCTCCAAACGCTTAACCAGAATGGCCTAGGGAAAAAATACAGATACCGTTGTAATCGGGCGAGTTTCTACTTTCAGATGCAATAGGAATTTTTGGGTTAGGTCAATCCGTTCGCGAGATATGGGTGATGAAGCCAAGAAATGGTTGAGAAGGCAAAAAATTTTTCGCAATTCTACTGCTCCAAACGCTTAACCAGAATGGCCTAGGGAAAAAATAAACATACCGTTGTAATCGGGCGAGTTTCTACTTTCAGATGCAATAGGAATTTTTGGGTCAGGTCAATCCGTGCGCGAGATATGGGAGTTTGAAGCCAAGAAATGGTTGAGAAGGCAAAAAATTTTTCGCATTTCTGCTGATCCAAACGCTTAACCAGAATGGTCTAGGGAAACAATACACATACCGTTGTAATCGGGCGAGTTTCTACTTTCAGATGCAATAGGAATTTTTGGGTTAGGTCAACCCGTTCGCGAGATATGGGAGTTTGAAGCCAAGAAATGGTTGAGAAGACAACAAATCTTTCGCACTTCTGCTGCTCCAAACGCTTAACCAGAATGGCCTAGGGAAAAAATACACATACCGTTGTAATCGGGCGAGTTTCTACTTTCAGATGCAATAGGAATTTTTGGGTTAGGTCAATCCGTTCGCGAGATATGGGAGTTTGCAGCCAAGGAATGGTTGAGAAGGCAACAAATTTTTCGCAATTCTGCTGCTCCAAACGCTTAACCAGAATGGCCTAGGGAAAAAATACACATACCGTTTTAATCGGGCGAGTCTCTACTTCCAGACGCTACAGGAATTTTTGGGTTAGGTCAATCCGTTCGCGAGATATGGGAGTTTGAAGCCAAGAAATGGTTGAGAAGGCAAAAAATTTTTCGCAATTCTGCTGCTCCAAACGCTTAACCAGAATGGCCTAGGGAAAAAATAAACATACCGATGTAATCGGGCGAGTTTCTACTTTCAGATGCAATAGGAATTTTTGGGTCAGGTCAATCCGTTCGCGAGATATGGGAGTTTGAAGCCAAGAAATGGTTGAGAAGGCAAAAAATTTTTCGCAATTCTGCTGCTCCAAACGCTTAACCAGAATGGCCTAGGGAAAAAATACACATACCGTTGTAATCGGGCGAGTTTCTACTTTCAGATGCAATAGGAATTTTTGGGTTAGGTCAATCCGTTCGCGAGATATGGGAGTTTGAAGCCAAGAAATGGTTGAGAATGCAAAAAATTTTTCGCAATTCTGCTGCTCCAAACGCTTAACCAGAATGGCCTAGGGAAAAAATACACATACCGCTGTAATCGGGCGAGGTTCTACTTTCAGATGCAATTGGAATTTTTGGGTTAGGTCAATCCGTTCGCGAGATATGGGAGTTTGAAGCCAAGAAATGGTTGAGAAGGCAAAAAATTTTTCGCAATTCTGCTGCTCCAAACGCTTAACCAGAATGGCCTAGGGAAAAAATAAACATACCGTTGTAATCGGGCGAGTTTCTACTTTCAGATGCAATAGGAATTTTTGGGTCAGGTCAATCCGTGCGAGAGATATGGGAGTTTGAAGCCAAGAAATGGTTGAGAAGGCAAAAAATTTTTCGCATTTCTGCTGATCCAAACGCTTAACCAGAATGGTCTAGGGAAACAATACACATACCGTTGTAATCGGGCGAGTTTCTACTTTCAGATGCAACAGGAATTTTTGGGTTAGGTCAATCCGTTCGCGAGATATGGGAGTTTGAAGCCAAGAAATGGTTGAGAAGGCAAAAAATTTTTCGCATTTCTGCTGCTCCAAACGCTTAACCAGAATGGCCTAGGGAAAAAATACAGATACCGTTGTAATCGGGCGAGTTTCTACTTTCAGATGCAATAGGATTTTTTGGGTTAGGTCAATCCGTTCGCGAGATATGGGAGTTTGAAGCCAAGAAATGGTTGAGAAGGCAAAAAATTTTTCGCATTTCTGCTGCTCCAAACGCTTAACCAGAATGGCCTAGGGAAAAAATACAGATACCGTTGTAATCGGGCGAGTTTCTACTTTCAGATGCAATAGGAATTTTTGGGTTAGGTCAATCCGTTCGCGAGATATGGGAGTTTGAAGCCAAGAAATGGTTGAGAAGGCAAAAAATTTTTCGCAATTCTGCTGCTCCAAACGCTTAAACAGAATGGCCTAGGGGAAAAATACAGATACCGTTGTAATCGGGCGAGTTTCTACTTTCAGATGCAACAGGAATTTTTGGGTTAGGTCAATCCGTTCGCGAGATATGGGAGTTTGAATCTAAGAAATGGTTGAGAAGACAACAAATCTTTCGCAATTCTGCTGCTCCAAACGCTTAACCAGAATGGCCTAGGGAAAAAATACACATACCGTTGTAATCGGGCGAGTTTCGACTTTCAGATGCAATAGGAATTTTTGGGTTAGGTCAATCCGTTCGCGAGATATGGGAGTTTGAAGCCAAGAAATGGTTGAGAAGGCAAAAAATTTTTCGCAATTCTGCTGCTCCAAACGCTTAACCAGAATGGCCTAGGGAAAAAATACACATACCGTTGTAATCGGGCGAGTCTCTACTTTCAGATGCAACAGGAATTTTTGGGTTAGGTCAATCCGTTCGCGAGATATGGGAGTTTGAAGCCAAGAAATGGTTGAGAATGCCACAAATTTTTCGCAATTCTGCTGCTCCAAACGCTTAACCAGAATGGCCTAGGGAAAAAATACACATACCGCTGTAATCGGGCGAGGTTCTACTTTCAGATGCAATAGGAATTTTTGGGTTAGGTCAATCCGTTCGCGAGATATGGGAGTTTGAAGCCAAGAAATGGTTGAGAAGGCCAAAAATTTTTCGCAATTCTGCTGCTCCAAACGCTTAACCAGAATGGCCTAGGGAAAAAATACACATACCGTTGTAATCGGGCGAGTTTCTACTTTCAGATGCAATAGGAATTTTTGGGTTATGTCAATCCGTTCGCGAGATATGGGAGTTTGAAGCCAAGAAATGGTTGAGAATGCAAAAAATTTTTTCGCAATTCTGCTGCTCCAAACGCTTAACCAGAATGGCCTAGGGAAAAAATACACATACCGTTGTAATCGGGCGAGTTTCTACTTTCAGATGCAACAGGAATTTTTGGGTTAGGTCAATCCGTTCGCGAGATATGGGAGTTTGAAGCCAAGAAATGGTTGAGAAGGCAAAAAATTTTTCGCATTTCTGCTGCTCCAAACGCTTAACCAGAATGGCCTAGGGAAACAATAAACATACCGTTGTAATCGGGCGAGTTTCTACTTTCAGATGCAATAGGAATTTTTGGGTCAGGTCAATCCGTGCGCGAGATATGGGATTTTGAAGCCAAGAAATGGTTGAGAAAGCAAAAAATTTTTCGCATTTCTGCTGATCCAAACGCTTAACCAGAATGGTCTAGGGAAACAATACACATACCGTTGTAATCGGGCGAGTTTCTACTTTCAGATGCAATAGGAATTTTTGGGTTAGGTCAACCCGTTCGCGAGATATGGGAGTTTGAAGCCAAGAAATGGTTGAGAAGACAACAAATCTTTCGCACTTCTGCTGCTCCAAACGCTCAACCAGAATGGCCTAGGGAAAAAATACACATACCGTTGTAATCGGGCGAGTTTCTACTTTCAGATGCAATAGGAATTTTTGGGTTAGGTCAATCCGTTCGCGAGATATGGGAGTTTGAAGCTAAGAAATGGTTGAGAAGACAACAAATCTTTCGCACTTCTGCTGCTCCAAACGCTTAACCAGAATGGCCTAGGGAAAAAATACACATACCGTTGTAATCGGGCGAGTTTCGACTTTCAGATGCAATAGGAATTTTTGCGTTATGTCAATCCGTTCGCGAGATATGGGAGTTTGCAGCCAAGGAATGGTTGAGAAGGCAACAAATTTTTCGCAATTCTGCTGCTCCAAACGCTTAACCAGAATGGCCTAGGGAAAAAATACACATACCGTTGTAATCGGGCGAGTTTCTACTTTCAGATGCAATAGGAATTTTTGGGTTAGGACAATCCGTTCGCGAGATATGGGAGTTTGAAGCCGAGAAATGGTTGAGAAGGCAAAAAATTTTTCGCAATTCTGCTGCTCCAAACGCTTAACCAGAATGGCCTAGGGAAAAAATACACATACCGTTGTAATCGGGCGAGTCTCTACTTCCAGACGCTACAGGAATTTTTGGGTTAGGTCAATCCGTTCGCGAGATATGGGAGTTTGAAGCCAAGAAATGGTTGAGAAGGCAAAAAATTTTTCGCAATTCTGCTGCTCCAAACGCTTAACCAGAATGGCCTAGGGAAAAAATAAACATACCGATGTAATCGGGCGAGTTTCTACTTTCAGATGCAATAGGAATTTTTGGGTCAGGTCAATCCGTGCGCGAGATATGGGAGTTTGAAGCCAAGAAATGGTTGAGAAGGCAAAAAATTTTTCGCATTTCAGCTGATCCAAACGCTTAACCAGAATGGTCTAGGGAGACAATACACATACCGTTGTAATCGGGCGAGTTTCTACTTTCAGATGCAACAGGAATTTTTGGGTTAGGTCAATCCGTTCGCGAGATATGGGAGTTTGAAGCCAAGAAATGGTTGAGAAGGCAAAAAATTTTTCGCATTTCTGCTGCTCCAAACGCTTAACCAGAATGGCCTAGGGAAAAAATACAGATACCGTTGTAATCGGGCGAGTTTCTACTTTCAGATGCAATAGGATTTTTTGGGTTAGGTCAATCCGTTCGCGAGATATGGGAGTTTGAAGCCAAGAAATGGTTGAGAAGGCAAAAAATTTTTCGCATTTCTGCTGCTCCAAACGCTTATCCAGAATGGCCTAGGGAAAAAATACAGATACCGTTGTAATCGGGCGAGTTTCTACTTTCAGATGCAATAGGAATTTTTGGGTTAGGTCAATCCGTTCGCGAGATATGGGAGTTTGAAGCCAAGAAATGGTTGAGAAGGCAAAAAATTTTTCGCAATTCTGCTGCTCCAAACGCTTAAACAGAATGGCCTAGGGGAAAAATACAGATACCGTTGTAATCGGGCGAGTTTCTACTTTCAGATGCAACAGGAATTTTTGGGTTAGGTCAATCCGTTCGCGAGATATGGGAGTTTGAAGCTAAGAAATGGTTGAGAAGACAACAAATCTTTCGCACTTCTGCTGCTCCAAACGCTTAACCAGAATGGCCTAGGGAAAAAATACACATACCGTTGTAATCGGGCGAGTTTCGACTTTCAGATGCAATAGGAATTTTTGGGTTAGGACAATCCGTTCGCGAGATATGGGAGTTTGAAGCCGAGAAATGGTTGAGAAGGCAAAAAATTTTTCGCAATTCTGCTGCTCCAACCGCTTAACCAGAATGGCCTAGGGAAAAAATACACATACCGTTGTAATCGGGCGAGTCTCTACTTCCAGACGCTACAGGAATTTTTGGGTTAGGTCAATCCGTTCGCGAGATATGGGAGTTTGAAGCCAAGAAATGGTTGAGAGGGCAAAAAATTTTTCGCAATTCTGCTGCTCCAAACGCCTAACCAGAATGGCCTAGGGAAAAAATAAACATACCGATGTAATCGGGCGAGTTTCTACTTTCAGATGCAATAGGAATTTTTGGGTCAGGTCAATCCGTGCGCGAGATATGGGAGTTTGAAGCCAAGAAATGGTTGAGAAGGCAAAAAATTTTTCGCATTTCTGCTGATCCAAACGCTTAACCAGAATGGTCTAGGGAAACAATACACATACCGTTGTAATCGGGCGAGTTTCTACTTTCAGATGCAACAGGAATTTTTGGGTTAGGTCAATCCGTTCGCGAGATATGGGAGTTTGAAGCCAAGAAATGGTTGAGAAGGCAAAAAATTTTTCGCATTTCTGCTGCTCCAAACGCTTAACCAGAATGGCCTAGGGAAAAAATACAGATACCGTTGTAATCGGGCGAGTTTCTACTTTCAGATGCAATAGGATTTTTTGGGTTAGGTCAATCCGTTCGCGAGATATGGGAGTTTGAAGCCAAGAAATGGTTGAGAAGGCAAAAAATTTTTCGCATTTCTGCTGCTCCAAACGCTTAACCAGAATGGCCTAGGGAAAAAATACAGATACCGTTGTAATCGGGCGAGTTTCTACTTTCAGATGCAATAGGAATTTTTGGGTTAGGTCAATCCGTTCGCGAGATATGGGAGTTTGAAGCCAAGAAATGGTTGAGAAGGCAACAAATTTTTCGCAATTCTGCTGCTCCAAACGCTTAACCAGAATGGCCTAGGGAAAAAATACACATACCGTTGTAATCGGGCGAGTCTCTACTTCCAGACGCTACAGGAATTTTTGGGTTAGGTCAATCCGTTCGCGAGATATGGGAGTTTGAAGCCAAGAAATGGTTGAGAAGGCAAAAAATTTTTCGCAATTCTGCTGCTCCAAACGCTTAAACAGAATGGCCTAGGGGAAAAATACAGATACCGTTGTAATCGGGCGAGTTTCTACTTTCAGATGCAACAGGAATTTTTGGGTTAGGTCAATCCGTTCGCGAGATATGGGAGTTTGAAGCTAAGAAATGGTGGAGAAGACAACAAATCTTTCGCACTTCTGCTGCTCCAAACGCTTAACCAGAATGGCCTAGGGAAAAAATACAGATACCGTTGTAATCGGGCGAGTTTCTACTTTCAGATGCAATAGGATTTTTTGGGTTATGTCAATCCGTTCGCGAGATATGGGAGTTTGAAGCCAAGAAATGGTTGAGAAGGCAAAAAATTTTTCGCAATTCTGCTGCTCCAAACGCTTAAACAGAATGGCCTAGTGGAAAAATACAGATACCGTTGTAATCGGGCGAGTTTCTACTTTCAGATGCAACAGGAATTTTTGGGTTAGGTCAATCCGTTCGCGAGATATGGGAGTTTGAAGCTAAGAAATGGTTGAGAAGACAACAAATCTTTCGCACTTCTGCTGCTCCAAACGCTTAACCAGAATGGCCTAGGGAAAAAATACACATACCGTTGTAATCGGGCGAGTTTCGACTTTCAGATGCAATAGGAATTTTTGGGTTAGGACAATCCGTTCGCGAGATATGGGAGTTTGAAGCCGAGAAATGGTTGAGAAGGCAAAAAATTTTTCGCAATTCTGCTGCTCCAACCGCTTAACCAGAATGGCCTAGGGAAAAAATACACATACCGTTGTAATCGGGCGAGTCTCTACTTCCAGACGCTACAGGAATTTTTGGGTTAGGTCAATCCGTTCGCGAGATATGGGAGTTTGAAGCCAAGAAATGGTTGAGAAGGCAAAAAATTTTTCGCAATTCTGCTGCTCCAAACGCTTAACCAGAATGGCCTAGGGAAAAAATTAACATACCGATGTAATCGGGCTAGTTTCTACTTTCAGATGCAACAGGAATTTTTGGGTTAGGTCAATCCGTTCGCGAGATATGGGAGTTTGAAGCCAAGAAATGGTTGAGAAGGCAAAAAATTTTTCGCAATTCTGCTGCTCCAAACGCTTAACCAGAATGGCCTAGGGAAAAAATACACATACCGTTGTAATCGGTCGAGTTTCTACTTTCAGATGCAACAGGAATTTTTGGGTTAGGCCAATCCGTTCGCGAGATATGGGAGTTTGAAGCCAAGAAATGGTTGAGAAGGCAAAAAATTTTTCGCAATTCTGCTGCTCCAAACGCTTAACCAGAATGGCCTAGGGAAAAAATAAACATACCGATGTAATCGGGCTAGTTTCTACTTTCAGATGCAACAGGAATTTTTGGGTTAGGTCAATCCGTTCGCGAGATATGGGAGTTTGAAGCCAAGAAATGGTTGAGAAGGCAAAAAATTTTTCGCAATTCTGCTGCTCCAAACGCTTAACCAGAATGGCCTAGGGAAAAAATACACATACCGTTGTAATCGGTCGAGTTTCTACTTTCAGATGCAACAGGAATTTTTGGGTTAGGTCAATCCGTTCGCGAGATATGGGAGTTTGAAGCCAAGAAATGGTTGAGAAGGCAAAAAATTTTTCGCAATTCTGCTGCTCCAAACGCTTAACCAGAATGGCCTAGGGAAAAAATACAGATACCGTTGTAATCGGGCGAGTTTCTACTTTCAGATGCAATAGGATTTTTTGGGTTATGTCAATCCGTTCGCGAGATATGGGAGTTTGAAGCCAAGAAATGGTTGAGAAGGCAAAAAATTTTTCGCAATTCTGCTGCTCCAAACGCTTAAACAGAATGGCCTAGTGGAAAAATACAGATACCGTTGTAATCGGGCGAGTTTCTACTTCCAGACGCTACAGGAATTTTTGGGTTAGGTCAATCCGTTCGCGAGATATGGGAGTTTGAAGCCAAGAAATGGTTGAGAAGGCAAAAAATTTTTCGCAATTCTGCTGCTCCAAACGCTTAACCAGAATGGCCTAGGGAAAAAATACACATACCGTTGTAATCGGGCGAGTTTCTACTTTCAGATGCAATAGGAGTTTTTGGGTTAGGTCAATCCGTTCGCGAGATATGGGAGTTTGAAGCCAAGAAATGGTTGAGAAGGCAAAAAATTTTTCGCAATTCTGCTGCTCCAAACGGTTAACCAGAATGGCCTAGGGAAAAAATACACATACCGTTGTAATCGGGCGAGTTTCTACTTTCAGATGCAATAGGAATTTTTGGGTTAGGTCAACCCGTTCGCGAGATATGGGAGTTTGAAGCCAAGAAATGGTTGAGAAGGCAAAATATTTTTCGCAATTCTGCTGCTCCAAAAGCTTAAACAGAATGGCCTAGGGAAAAAATACAGATACCGTTGTAATCGGGCGAGTTTCTACTTTCAGATGCAACAGGAATTTTTGGGTTAGGTCAATCCGTTCGCGAGATATGGGAGTTTGAAGCTAAGAAATGGTGGAGAAGACAACAAATCTTTCGCACTTCTGCTGCTCCAAACGCTTAACCAGAATGGCCTAGGGAAAAAATACAGATACCGTTGTAATCGGGCGAGTTTCTACTTTCAGATGCAATAGGATTTTTTTGGGTTATGTCAATCCGTTCGCGAGATATGGGAGTTTGAAGCCAAGAAATGGTTGAGAAGGCAAAAAATTTTTCGCAATTCTGCTGCTCCAAACGCTTAACCAGAATGGCCTAGGGAAAAAATACAGATACCGTTGTAATCGGGCGAGTTTCTACTTTCAGATGCAATAGGATTTTTTGGGTTATGTCAATCCGTTCGCGAGATATGGGAGTTTGAAGCCAAGAAATGGTTGAGAAGGCAAAAAATTTTTCGCAATTCTGCTGCTCCAAACGCTTAAACAGAATGGCCTAGTGGAAAAATACAGATACTGTTGTAATCGGGCGAGTTTCTACTTTCAGATGCAACAGGAATTTTTGGGTTAGGTCAATCCGTTCGCGAGATATGGGAGTTTGAAGCTAAGAAATGGTTGAGAAGACAACAAATCTTTCGCACTTCTGCTGCTCCAACCGCTTAACCAGAATGGCCTAGGGAAAAAATACACATACCGTTGTAATCGGGCGAGTCTCTACTTCCAGACGCTACAGGAATTTTTGGGTTAGGTCAATCCGTTCGCGAGATATGGGAGTTTGAAGCCAAGAAATGGTTGAGAAGGCAAAAAATTTTTCGCAATTCTGCTGCTCCAAACGCTTAAACAGAATGGCCTAGGGGAAAAATACAGATACCGTTGTAATCGGGCGAGTTTCTACTTTCAGATGCAACAGGAATTTTTGGGTTAGGTCAATCCGTTCGCGAGATATGGGAGTTTGAAGCTAAGAAATGGTTGAGAAGACAACAAATCTTTCGCACTTCTGCTGCTCCAAACGCTTAACCAGAATGGCCTAGGGAAAAAATACACATACCGTTGTAATCGGTCGAGTTTCTACTTTCAGATGCAACAGGAATTTTTGGGTTAGGTCAATCCGTTCGCGAGATATGGGAGTTTGAAGCCAAGAAATGGTTGAGAAGGCAAAAAATTTTTCGCAATTCTGCTGCTCCAAACGCTTAACCAGAATGGCCTAGGGAAAAAATACACATACCGTTGTAATCGGTCGAGTTTCTACTTTCAGATGCAACAGGAATTTTTGGGTTAGGTCAATCCGTTCGCGAGATATGGGAGTTTGAAGCCAAGAAATGGTTGAGAAGGCAAAAAATTTTTCGCAATTCTGCTGCTCCAAACGCTTAACCAGAATGGCCTAGGGAAAAAATACACATACCGTTGTAATCGGGCGTGTTTCTACTTTCAGATGCAACAGGAATTTTTGGGTTAGGTCAATCCGTTCGCGAGATATGGGAGTTTGAAGCCAAGAAATGGTTGAGAAGGCAAAAAATTTTTCGCAATTCTGCTGCTCCAAACGCTTAACCAGAATGGCCTAGGGAAAAAATACAGATACCGTTGTAATCGGGCGAGTTTCTACTTTCAGATGCAATAGGATTTTTTGGGTTATGTCAATCCGTTCGCGAGATATGGGAGTTTGAAGCCAAGAAATGGTTGAGAAGGCAAAAAATTTTTCGCAATTCTGCTGCTCCAAACGCTTAAACAGAATGGCCTAGTGGAAAAATACAGATACCGTTGTAATCGGGCGAGTTTCTACTTCCAGACGCTACAGGAATTTTTGGGTTAGGTCAATCCGTTCGCGAGATATGGGAGTTTGAAGCCAAGAAATGGTTGAGAAGGCAAAAAATTTTTCGCAATTCTGCTGCTCCAAACGCTTAACCAGAATGGCCTAGGGAAAAAATACACATACCGTTGTAATCGGGCGAGTTTCTACTTTCAGATGCAATAGGAGTTTTTGGGTTAGGTCAATCCGTTCGCGAGATATGGGAGTTTGAAGCCAAGAAATGGTTGAGAAGGCAAAAAATTTTTCGCAATTCTGCTGCTCCAAACGCTTAACCAGAATGGCCTAGGGAAAAAATACACATACCGTTGTAATCGGGCGAGTTTCTACTTTCAGATGCAATAGGAATTTTTGGGTTAGGTCAACCCGTTCGCGAGATATGGGAGTTTGAAGCCAAGAAATGGTTGAGAAGGCAAAATATTTTTCGCAATTCTGCTGCTCCAAAAGCTTAAACAGAATGGCCTAGGGAAAAAATACAGATACCGTTGTAATCGGGCGAGTTTCTACTTTCAGATGCAACAGGAATTTTTGGGTTAGGTCAATCCGTTCGCGAGATATGGGAGTTTGAAGCTAAGAAATGGTGGAGAAGACAACAAATCTTTCGCACTTCTGCTGCTCCAAACGCTTAACCAGAATGGCCTAGGGAAAAAATACAGATACCGTTGTAATCGGGCGAGTTTCTACTTTCAGATGCAATAGGATTTTTTTGGGTTATGTCAATCCGTTCGCGAGATATGGGAGTTTGAAGCCAAGAAATGGTTGAGAAGGCAAAAAATTTTTCGCAATTCTGCTGCTCCAAACGCTTAAACAGAATGGCCTAGTGGAAAAATACAGATACCGTTGTAATCGGGCGAGTTTCTACTTTCAGATGCAACAGGAATTTTTGGGTTAGGTCAATCCGTTCGCGAGATATGGGAGTTTGAAGCTAAGAAATGGTTTAGAAGACAACAAATCTTTCGCACTTCTGCTGCTCCAAACGCTTAACCAGAATGGCCTAGGGAAAAAATACACATACCGTTGTAATCGGGCGAGTTTCGACTTTCAGATGCAATAGGAATTTTTGGGTTAGGACAATCCGTTCGCGAGATATGGGAGTTTGAAGCCGAGAAATGGTTGAGAAGGCAAAAAATTTTTCGCAATTCTGCTGCTCCAACCGCTTAACCAGAATGGCCTAGGGAAAAAATACACATACCGTTGTAATCGGGCGAGTCTCTACTTCCAGACGCTACAGGAATTTTTGGGTTAGGTCAATCCGTTCGCGAGATATGGGAGTTTGAAGCCAAGAAATGGTTGAGAAGGCAAAAAATTTTTCGCAATTCTGCTGCTCCAAACGCTTAAACAGAATGGCCTAGGGGAAAAATACAGATACCGTTGTAATCGGGCGAGTTTCTACTTTCAGATGCAACAGGAATTTTTGGGTTAGGTCAATCCGTTCGCGAGATATGGGAGTTTGAAGCTAAGAAATGGTTGAGAAGACAACAAATCTTTCGCACTTCTGCTGCTCCAAACGCTTAACCAGAATGGCCTAGGGAAAAAATACACATACCGTTGTAATCGGTCGAGATTCTACTTTCAGATGCAACAGGAATTTTTGGGTTAGGTCAATCCGTTCGCGAGATATGGGAGTTTGAAGCCAAGAAATGGTTGAGAAGGCAAAAAATTTTTCGCAATTCTGCTGCTCCAAACGCTTAACCAGAATGGCCTAGGGAAAAAATACACATACCGTTGTAATCGGTCGAGTTTCTACTTTCAGATGCAACAGGAATTTTTGGGTTAGGTCAATCCGTTCGCGAGATATGGGAGTTTGAAGCCAAGAAATGGTTGAGAAGGCAAAAAATTTTTCGCAATTCTGCTGCTCCAAACGCTTAACCAGAATGGCCTAGGGAAAAAATACACATACCGTTGTAATCGGGCGTGTTTCTACTTTCAGATGCAATAGGAATTTTTGGGTTAGGTCAATCCGTTCGCGAGATATGGGAGTTTGAAGCCAAGAAATGATTGAGAAGGCAAAAAATTTTTCGCAATTCTGCTGCTCCAAACGCTTAAACAGAATGGCCTAGGGGAAAAATACAGATACCGTTGTAATCGGGCGAGTTTCTACTTTCAGATGCAACAGGAATTTTTGGGTTAGGTCAATCCGTTCGCGAGATATGGGAGTTTGAAGCTAAGAAATGGTGGAGAAGACAACAAATCTTTCGCACTTCTGCTGCTCCAAACGCTTAACCAGAATGGCCTAGGGAAAAAATACAGATACCGTTGTAATCGGGCGAGTTTCTACTTTCAGATGCAATAGGATTTTTTGGGTTATGTCAATCCGTTCGCGAGATATGGGAGTTTGAAGCCAAGAAATGGTTGAGAAGGCAAAAAATTTTTCGCAATTCTGCTGCTCCAAACGCTTAAACAGAATGGCCTAGTGGAAAAATACAGATACTGTTGTAATCGGGCGAGTTTCTACTTTCAGATGCAACAGGAATTTTTGGGTTAGGTCAATCCGTTCGCGAGATATGGGAGTTTGAAGCTAAGAAATGGTTGAGAAGACAACAAATCTTTCGCACTTCTGCTGCTCCAAACGCTTAACCAGAATGGCCTAGGGAAAAAATACACATACCGTTGTAATCGGGCGAGTTTCGACTTTCAGATGCAATAGGAATTTTTGGGTTAGGACAATCCGTTCGCGAGATATGGGAGTTTGAAGCCGAGAAATGGTTGAGAAGGCAAAAAATTTTTCGCAATTCTGCTGCTCCAACCGCTTAACCAGAATGGCCTAGGGAAAAAATACACATACCGTTGTAATCGGGCGAGTCTCTACTTCCAGACGCTACAGGAATTTTTGGGTTAGGTCAATCCGTTCGCGAGATATGGGAGTTTGAAGCCAAGAAATGGTTGAGAAGGCAAAAAATTTTTCGCAATTCTGCTGCTCCAAACGCTTAAACAGAATGGCCTAGGGGAAAAATACAGATACCGTTGTAATCGGGCGAGTTTCTACTTTCAGATGCAACAGGAATTTTTGGGTTAGGTCAATCCGTTCGCGAGATATGGGAGTTTGAAGCTAAGAAATGGTTGAGAAGACATCAAATCTTTCGCACTTCTGCTGCTCCAAACGCTTAACCAGAATGGCCTAGGGAAAAAATACACATACCGTTGTAATCGGGCGAGTTTCGATTTTCAGATGCAATAGGAATTTTTGGGTTAGGTCAATCCGTTCGCGAGATATGGGAGTTTGAAGCCAAGAAATGGTTGAGAAGGCAAAAAATTTTTCGCAATTCTGCTGCTCCAAACGCTTAACCAGAATGGCCTAGAGAAAAAATACACATACCGTTGAAATCGGGCGAGTCTCTACTTCCAGACGCTACAGGAATTTTTGGGTTAGGTCAATCCGTTCGCGAGATATGGGAGTTTGAAGCCAAGAAATGGTTGAGAAGGCAAAAAATTTTTCGCAATTCTGCTGCTCCAAACGCTTAACCAGAATGGCCTAGGGAAAAAATACACATACCGCTGTAATCGGGCGAGGTTCTACTTTCAGATGCAATTGGAATTTTTGTGTTAGGTCAATCCGTTCGCGAGATATGGGAGTTTGAAGCCAAGAAATGGTTGAGAAGGCAAAAAATTTTTCGCAATTCTGCTGCTCCAAACGCTTAACCAGAATGGCCTAGGGAAAAAATACACATACCGTTGTAATCGGGCGAGTTTCTACTTTCAGATGCAACAGGAATTTTTGGGTTAGGTCAATCCGTTCGCGAGATATGGGAGTTTGAAGCCAAGAAATGGTTGAGAAGGCAAAAAATTTTTCGCATTTCTGCTGCTCCAATCGCTTAACCAGAATGGCCTAGGGAAAAAATACAGATACCGTTGTAATCGGGCGAGTTTCTACTTTCAGATGCAATAGGAATTTTTGGGTTAGGTCAATCCGTTCGCGAGATATGGGTGATGAAGCCAAGAAATGGTTGAGAAGGCAAAAAATTTTTCGCAATTCTGCTGCTCCAAACGCTTAACCAGAATGGCCTAGGGAAAAAATAAACATACCGTTGTAATCGGGCGAGTTTCTACTTTCAGATGCAATAGGAATTTTTGGGTCAGGTCAATCCGTGCGCGAGATATGGGAGTTTGAAGCCAAGAAATGGTTGAGAAGGCAAAAAATTTTTCGCATTTCTGCTGATCCAAACGCTTAACCAGAATGGTCTAGGGAAACAATACACATACCGTTGTAATCGGGCGAGTTTCTACTTTCAGATGCAATAGGAATTTTTGGGTTAGGTCAACCCGTTCGCGAGATATTGGAGTTTGAAGCCAAGAAATGGTTGAGAAGGCAAAAAATTTTTCGCAATTCTGCTGCTCCAAACGCTTAAACAGAATGGCCTAGGGAAAAAATTCACATAACGTTGTAATCGGGCGAGTTTCTACTTTCAGATGCAACAGGAATTTTTGGGTTAGGTCAATCCGTTCGCGAGATATGGGAGTTTGAAGCCAAGAAATGGTTGAGAAGGCAAAAAATTTTTCGCAATTCTGCTGCTCCAAACGCTTAAACAGAATGGCCTAGGGGAAAAATACAGATACCGTTGTAATCGGGCGAGTTTCTACTTTCAGATGCAACAGGAATTTTTGGGTTAGGTCAATCCGTTCGCGAGATATGGGAGTTTGAAGCTAAGAAATGGTTGAGAAGACATCAAATCTTTCGCACTTCTTCTGCTCCAAACGCTTAACCAGAATGGCCTAGGGAAAAAATACACATACCGTTGTAATCGGGCGAGTTTCGACTTTCAGATGCAATAGGAATTTTTGGGTTAGGTCAATCCGTTCGCGAGATATGGGAGTTTGAAGCCAAGAAATGGTTGAGAACGCAAAAAATTTTTCGCAATTCTGCTGCTCCAAACGCTTAACCAGAATGGCCTAGAGAAAAAATACACATACCGTTGTAATCGGGCGAGTGTCTACTTCCAGACGCTACAGGAATTTTTGGGTTAGGTCAATCCGTTCGCGAGATATGGGAGTTTGAAGCCAAGAAATGGTTGAGAAGGCAAAAAATTTTTCGCAATTCTGCTGCTCCAAACGCTTAACCAGAATGGCCTAGGGAAAAAATACACATACCGCTGTAATCGGGCGAGGTTCTACTTTCAGATGCAATTGGAATTTTTGGGTTAGGTCAATCCGTTCGCGAGATATGGGAGTTTGAAGCCAAGAAATGGTTGAGAAGGCAAAAAATTTTTCGCAATTCTGCTGCTCCAAACGCTTAACCAGAATGGCCTAGGGAAAAAATACACATACCGTTGTAATCGGGCGAGTTTCTACTTTCAGATGCAATAGGAATTTTTGGGTTAGGTCAATCCGTTCGCGAGATATGGGAGTTTGAAGCCAAGAAATGGTTGAGAATGCCAAAAATTTTTCGCAATTCTGCTGCTCCAAACGCTTAACCAGAATGGCCTAGGGGAAAAATACGCATACCGCTGTAATCGGGCGAGGTTCTACTTTCAGATGCAATTGGAATTTTTGGGTTAGGTCAATCCGTTCGCGAGATATGGGAGTTTGAAGCCAAGAAATGGTTGAGAAGGCAAAAAATTTTTTGCAATTCTGCTGCTCCAAACGCTTAACCAGAATGGCCTAGGGAAAAAATACACATACCGTTGTAATCGGGCGAGTTTCTACTTTCAGATGCAATAGGAATTTTTGGGTTAGGTCAATCCGTTCGCGAGATATGGGAGTTTGAAGCCAAGAAATGGTTGAGAATGCAAAAAATTTTTTCGCAATTCTGCTGCTCCAAACGCTTAACCAGAATGGCCTAGGGAAAAAATACACATACCGTTGTAATCGGGCGAGTTTCTACTTTCAGATGCAACAGGAATTTTTGGGTTAGGTCAATCCGTTCGCGAGATATGGGAGTTTGAAGCCAAGAAATGGTTGAGCAGGCAAAAAATTTTTCGCATTTCTGCTGCTCCAATCGCTTAACCAGAATGGCCTAGGGAAAAAATACAGATACCGTTGTAATCGGGCGAGTTTCTACTTTCAGATGCAATAGGAATTTTTGGGTTAGGTCAATCCGTTCGCGAGATATGGGTGATGAAGCCAAGAAATGGTTGAGAAGGCAAAAAATTTTTCGCATTTCTGCTGATCCAAACGCTTAACCAGAATGGTCTAGGGAAACAATACACATACCGTTGTAATCGGGCGAGTTTCTACTTTCAGATGCAATAGGAATTTTTGGGTCAGGTCAATCCGTGCGCGAGATATGGGAGTTTGAAGCCAAGAAATGGTTGAGAAGGCAAAAAATTTTTCGCATTTCTGCTGATCCAAACGCTTAACCAGAATGGTCTAGGGAAACAATACACATACCGTTGTAATCGGGCGAGTTTCTACTTTCAGATGCAATAGGAATTTTTGGGTTAGGTCAACCCGTTCGCGAGATATTGGAGTTTGAAGCCAAGAAATGGTTGAGAAGGCAAAAAATTTTTCGCAATTCTGCTGCTCCAAACGCTTAAACAGAATGGCCTAGGGAAAAAATTCACATAACGTTGTAATCGGGCGAGTTTCTACTTTCAGATGCAACAGGAATTTTTGGGTTAGGTCAATCCGTTCGCGAGATATGGGAGTTTGAAGCCAAGAAATGGTTGAGAAGGCAAAAAATTTTTCGCAATTCTGCTGCTCCAAACGCTTAAACAGAATGGCCTAGGGGAAAAATACAGATACCGTTGTAATCGGGCGAGTTTCTACTTTCAGATGCAACAGGAATTTTTGGGTTAGGTCAATCCGTTCGCGAGATATGGGAGTTTGAAGCTAAGAAATGGTTGAGAAGACATCAAATCTTTCGCACTTCTTCTGCTCCAAACGCTTAACCAGAATGGCCTAGGGAAAAAATACACATACCGTTGTAATCGGGCGAGTTTCGACTTTCAGATGCAATAGGAATTTTTGGGTTAGGTCAATCCGTTCGCGAGATATGGGAGTTTGAAGCCAAGAAATGGTTGAGAACGCAAAAAATTTTTCGCAATTCTGCTGCTCCAAACGCTTAACCAGAATGGCCTAGAGAAAAAATACACATACCGTTGTAATCGGGCGAGTGTCTACTTCCAGACGCTACAGGAATTTTTGGGTTAGGTCAATCCGTTCGCGAGATATGGGAGTTTGAAGCCAAGAAATGGTTGAGAAGGCAAAAAATTTTTCGCAATTCTGCTGCTCCAAACGCTTAACCAGAATGGCCTAGGGAAAAAATACACATACCGCTGTAATCGGGCGAGGTTCTACTTTCAGATGCAATTGGAATTTTTGGGTTAGGTCAATCCGTTCGCGAGATATGGGAGTTTGAAGCCAAGAAATGGTTGAGAAGGCAAAAAATTTTTCGCAATTCTGCTGCTCCAAACGCTTAACCAGAATGGCCTAGGGAAAAAATACACATACCGTTGTAATCGGGCGAGTTTCTACTTTCAGATGCAATAGGAATTTTTGGGTTAGGTCAATCCGTTCGCGAGATATGGGAGTTTGAAGCCAAGAAATGGTTGAGAATGCCAAAAATTTTTCGCAATTCTGCTGCTCCAAACGCTTAACCAGAATGGCCTAGGGGAAAAATACGCATACCGCTGTAATCGGGCGAGGTTCTACTTTCAGATGCAATTGGAATTTTTGGGTTAGGTCAACCCGTTCGCGAGATATGGGAGTTTGAAGCCAAGAAATGGTTGAGAAGGCAAAAAATTTTTCGCAATTCTGCTGCTCCAAACGCTTAACCAGAATGGCCTAGGGAAAAAATACACATACCGTTGTAATCGGGCGAGTTTCTACTTTCAGATGCAATAGGAATTTTTGGGTTAGGTCAATCCGTTCGCGAGATATGGGAGTTTGAAGCCAAGAAATGGTTGAGAATGCCAAAAATTTTTCGCAATTCTGCTGCTCCAAACGCTTAACCAGAATGGCCTAGGGGAAAAATACGCATACCGCTGTAATCGGGCGAGGTTCTACTTTCAGAAGCAATTGGAATTTTTGGGTTAGGTCTATCCGTTCGCGAGATATGGGAGTTTGAAGCCAAGAAATGGTTGAGAAGGCAAAAAATTTTTTGCAATTCTGCTGCTCCAAACGCTTAACCAGAATGGCCTAGGGAAAAAATACACATACCGTTGTAATCGGGCGAGTTTCTACTTTCAGATGCAATAGGAATTTTTGGGTTAGGTCAATCCGTTCGCGAGATATGGGAGTTTGAAGCCAAGAAATGGTTGAGAATGCAAAAAATTTTTTCGCAATTCTGCTGCTCCAAACGCTTAACCAGAATGGCCTAGGGAAAAAATACACATACCGTTGTAATCGGGCGAGTTTCTACTTTCAGATGCAACAGGAATTTTTGGGTTAGGTCAATCCGTTCGCGAGATATGGGAGTTTGAAGCCAAGAAATGGTTGAGAAGGCAAAAAATTTTTCGCATTTCTGCTGCTCCAATCGCTTAACCAGAATGGCCTAGGGAAAAAATACAGATACCGTTGTAATCAGGCGAGTTTCTACTTTCAGATGCAATAGGAATTTTTGGGTAAGGTCAATCCGTTCGCGAGATATGGGTGATGAAGCCAAGAAATGGTTGAGAAGGCAAAAAATTTTTCGCAATTCTGCTGCTCCAAACGCTTAACCAGAATGGCCTAGGGAAAAAATAAACATACCGTTGTAATCGGGCGAGTTTCTACTTTCAGATGCAATAGGAATTTTTGGGTCAGGTCAATCCGTGCGCGAGATATGGGAGTTTGTAGCCAAGGAATGGTTGAGAAGGCAACAAATTTTTCGCAATTCTGCTGCTCCAAACGCTTAACCAGAATGGCCTAGGGAAAAAATACACATACCGTTGTAATCGGGCGAGTTTCTACTTTCAGATGCAATAGGAGTTTTTGGGTTAGGTCAATCCGTTCGCGAGATATGGGAGTTTGAAGCCAAGAAATGGTTGAGAAGGCAAAAAATTTTTCGCAATTCTGCTGCTCCAAACGCTTAACCAGAATGGCCTAGGGAAAAAATACACATACCGTTGTAATCGGGCGAGTTTCTACTTTCAGATGCAATAGGAATTTTTGGGTTAGGTCAACCCGTTCGCGAGATATGGGAGTTTGAAGCCAAGAAATGGTTGAGAAGGCAAAATATTTTTCGCAATTCTGCTGCTCCAAAAGCTTAAACAGAATGGCCTAGGGAAAAAATACAGATACCGTTGTAATCGGGCGAGTTTCTACTTTCAGATGCAACAGGAATTTTTGGGTTAGGTCAATCCGTTCGCGAGATATGGGAGTTTGAAGCTAAGAAATGGTTGAGAAGACAACAAATCTTTCGCACTTCTGCTGCTCCAAACGCTTAACCAGAATGGCCTAGGGAAAAAATACACATACTGTTGTAATCGGGCGAGTTTCGACTTTCAGATGCAATAGGATTTTTTGCGTTATGTCAATCCGTTCGCGAGATATGGGAGTTTGCAGCCAAGGAATGGTTGAGAAGGCAACAAATTTTTCGCAATTCTGCTGCTCCAAACGCTTAACCAGTATGGCCTAGGGAAAAAATACACATACCGTTGTAATCGGGCGAGTTTCTAGTTTCAGATGCAATAGGAATTTTTGGGTTAGGTCAACCCGTTCGCGAGATATGGGAGTTTGAAGCCAAGAAATGGTTGAGAAGGCAAAAAATTTTTCGCAATTATGCTGCTCCAAACGCTTAACCAGAATGGCATAGGGAAAAAATACACATACCGTTGTAATCGGGCGAGTTTCTACTTTCAGATGCAATAGGAATTTTTGGGTTAGGTCAATCCGTTCGCGAGATATGGGAGTTTGAAGCCAAGAAATGGTTGAGAATGCCAAAAATTTTTCGCAATTCTGCTGCTCCAAACGCTTAACCAGAATGGCCTAGGGGAAAAATACGCATACCGCTTTAATCGGGCGAGGTTCTACTTTCAGATGCAATTGGAATTTTTGGGTTAGGTCAATCCGTTCGCGAGATATGGGAGTTTGAAGCCAAGAAATGGTTGAGAAGGCAAAAAATTTTTTGCAATTCTGCTGCTCCAAACGCTTAACCAGAATGGCCTAGGGAAAAAATACACATACCGTTGTAATCGGGCGAGTTTCTACTTTCAGATGCAATAGGAATTTGTGGGTTAGGTCAATCCGTTCGCGAGATATGGGAGTTTGAAGCCAAGAAATGGTTGAGAATGCAAAAAATTTTTTCGCAATTCTGCTGCTCCAAACGCTTAACCAGAATGGCCTAGGGAAAAAATACACATACCGTTGTAATCGGGCGAGTTTCTACTTTCAGATGCAACAGGAATTTTTGGGTTAGGTCAATCCGTTCGCGAGATATGGGAGTTTGAAGCCAAGAAATGGTTGAGAAGGCAAAAAATTTTTCGCATTTCTGCTGCTCCAAACGCTTAACCAGAATGGCCTAGGGAAAAAATACAGATACCGTTGTAATCGGGCGAGTTTCTACTTTCAGATGCAATAGGAATTTTTGGGTTAGGTCAATCCGTTCGCGAGATATGGGTGATGAAGCCAAGAAATGGTTGAGAAGGCAAAAAATTTTTCGCAATTCTGCTGCTCCAAACGCTTAACCAGAATGGCCTAGGGAAAAAATACACATACCGCTGTAATCGGGCGAGGTTCTACTTTCAGATGCAATTGGAATTTTTGGGTTAGGTCAACCCGTTCGCGAGATATGGGAGTTTGAAGCCAAGAAATGGTTGAGAAGGCAAAAAATTTTTCGCAATTCTGCTGCTCCAAACGCTTAACCAGAATGGCCTAGGGAAAAAATACACATACCGTTGTAATCGGGCGAGTTTCTACTTTCAGATGCAATAGGAATTTTTGGGTTAGGTCAATCCGTTCGCGAGATATGGGAGTTTGAAGCCAAGAAATGGTTGAGAATGCCAAAAATTTTTCGCAATTCTGCTGCTCCAAACGCTTAACCAGAATGGCCTAGGGGAAAAATACGCATACCGCTGTAATCGGGCGAGGTTCTACTTTCAGAAGCAATTGGAATTTTTGGGTTAGGTCTATCCGTTCGCGAGATATGGGAGTTTGAAGCCAAGAAATGGTTGAGAAGGCAAAAAATTTTTTGCAATTCTGCTGCTCCAAACGCTTAACCAGAATGGCCTAGGGAAAAAATACACATACCGTTGTAATCGGGCGAGTTTCTACTTTCAGATGCAATAGGAATTTTTGGGTTAGGTCAATCCGTTCGCGAGATATGGGAGTTTGAAGCCAAGAAATGGTTGAGAATGCAAAAAATTTTTTCGCAATTCTGCTGCTCCAAACGCTTAACCAGAATGGCCTAGGGAAAAAATACACATACCGTTGTAATCGGGCGAGTTTCTACTTTCAGATGCAACAGGAATTTTTGGGTTAGGTCAATCCGTTCGCGAGATATGGGAGTTTGAAGCCAAGAAATGGTTGAGAAGGCAAAAAATTTTTCGCATTTCTGCTGCTCCAATCGCTTAACCAGAATGGCCTAGGGAAAAAATACAGATACCGTTGTAATCAGGCGAGTTTCTACTTTCAGATGCAATAGGAATTTTTGGGTAAGGTCAATCCGTTCGCGAGATATGGGTGATGAAGCCAAGAAATGGTTGAGAAGGCAAAAAATTTTTCGCAATTCTGCTGCTCCAAACGCTTAACCAGAATGGCCTAGGGAAAAAATAAACATACCGTTGTAATCGGGCGAGTTTCTACTTTCAGATGCAATAGGAATTTTTGGGTCAGGTCAATCCGTGCGCGAGATATGGGAGTTTGTAGCCAAGGAATGGTTGAGAAGGCAACAAATTTTTCGCAATTCTGCTGCTCCAAACGCTTAACCAGAATGGCCTAGGGAAAAAATACACATACCGTTGTAATCGGGCGAGTTTCTACTTTCAGATGCAATAGGAGTTTTTGGGTTAGGTCAATCCGTTCGCGAGATATGGGAGTTTGAAGCCAAGAAATGGTTGAGAAGGCAAAAAATTTTTCGCAATTCTGCTGCTCCAAACGCTTAACCAGAATGGCCTAGGGAAAAAATACACATACCGTTGTAATCGGGCGAGTTTCTACTTTCAGATGCAATAGGAATTTTTGGGTTAGGTCAACCCGTTCGCGAGATATGGGAGTTTGAAGCCAAGAAATGGTTGAGAAGGCAAAATATTTTTCGCAATTCTGCTGCTCCAAAAGCTTAAACAGAATGGCCTAGGGAAAAAATACAGATACCGTTGTAATCGGGCGAGTTTCTACTTTCAGATGCAACAGGAATTTTTGGGTTAGGTCAATCCGTTCGCGAGATATGGGAGTTTGAAGCTAAGAAATGGTTGAGAAGACAACAAATCTTTCGCACTTCTGCTGCTCCAAACGCTTAACCAGAATGGCCTAGGGAAAAAATACACATACCGTTGTAATCGGGCGAGTTTCGACTTTCAGATGCAATAGGATTTTTTGCGTTATGTCAATCCGTTCGCGAGATATGGGAGTTTGCAGCCAAGGAATGGTTGAGAAGGCAACAAATTTTTCGCAATTCTGCTGCTCCAAACGCTTAACCAGTATGGCCTAGGGAAAAAATACACATACCGTTGTAATCGGGCGAGTTTCTAGTTTCAGATGCAATAGGAATTTTTGGGTTAGGTCAACCCGTTCGCGAGATATGGGAGTTTGAAGCCAAGAAATGGTTGAGAAGGCAAAAAATTTTTCGCAATTCTGCTGCTCCAAACGCTTAACCAGAATGGCATAGGGAAAAAATACACATACCGTTGTAATCGGGCGAGTTTCTACTTTCAGATGCAATAGGAATTTTTGGGTTAGGTCAATCCGTTCGCGAGATATGGGAGTTTGAAGCCAAGAAATGGTTGAGAATGCCAAAAATTTTTCGCAATTCTGCTGCTCCAAACGCTTAACCAGAATGGCCTAGGGGAAAAATACGCATACCGCTTTAATCGGGCGAGGTTCTACTTTCAGATGCAATTGGAATTTTTGGGTTAGGTCAATCCGTTCGCGAGATATGGGAGTTTGAAGCCAAGAAATGGTTGAGAAGGCAAAAAATTTTTTGCAATTCTGCTGCTCCAAACGCTTAACCAGAATGGCCTAGGGAAAAAATACACATACCGTTGTAATCGGGCGAGTTTCTACTTTCAGATGCAATAGGAATTTGTGGGTTAGGTCAATCCGTTCGCGAGATATGGGAGTTTGAAGCCAAGAAATGGTTGAGAATGCAAAAAATTTTTTCGCAATTCTGCTGCTCCAAACGCTTAACCAGAATGGCCTAGGGAAAAAATACACATACCGTTGTAATCGGGCGAGTTTCTACTTTCAGATGCAACAGGAATTTTTGGGTTAGGTCAATCCGTTCGCGAGATATGGGAGTTTGAAGCCAAGAAATGGTTGAGAAGGCAAAAAATTTTTCGCATTTCTGCTGCTCCAAACGCTTAACCAGAATGGCCTAGGGAAAAAATACAGATACCGTTGTAATCGGGCGAGTTTCTACTTTCAGATGCAATAGGAATTTTTGGGTTAGGTCAATCCGTTCGCGAGATATGGGTGATGAAGCCAAGAAATGGTTGAGAAGGCAAAAAATTGTTCGCAATTCTGCTGCTCCAAACGCTTAACCAGAATGGCCTAGGGAAAAAATAAACATACCGTTGTAATCGGGCGAGTTTCTACTTTCAGATGCAATAGGAATTTTTGGGTCAGGTCAATCCGTGCGCGAGATATGGGAGTTTGAAGCCAAGAAATGGTTGAGAAGGCAAAAAATTTTTCGCATTTCTGCTGATCCAAACGCTTAACCAGAATGGTCTAGGGAAACAATACACATACCGTTGTAATCGGGCGAGTTTCTACTTTCAGATGCAATAGGAATTTTTGGGTTAGGTCAATCCGTTCGCGAGATATGGGAGTTTGAAGCCAAGAAATGGTTGAGAAGGCAAAAAATCTTTCGCACTTCTGCTGCTCCAAACGCTTAACCAGAATGGCCTAGGGAAAAAATACACATACCGTTGTAATCGGGCGAGTTTCGACTTTCAGATGCAATAGGAATTTTTGGGTTAGGTCAATCCGTTCGCGAGATATGGGAGTTTGTAGCCAAGGAATGGTTGAGAAGGCAACAAATTTTTCGCAATTCTGCTGCTCCAAACGCTTAACCAGAATGGCCTAGGGAAAAAATACACATACCGTTGTAATCGGGCGAGTTTCTACTTTCAGATGCAATAGGAGTTTTTGGGTTAGGTCAATCCGTTCGCGAGATATGGGAGTTTGAAGCCAAGAAATGGTTGAGAAGGCAAAAAATTTTTCGCAATTCTGCTGCTCCAAACGGTTAACCAGAATGGCCTAGGGAAAAAATACACATACCGTTGTAATCGGGCGAGTTTCTACTTTCAGATGCAATAGGAATTTTTGGGTTAGGTCAACCCGTTCGCGAGATATGGGAGTTTGAAGCCAAGAAATGGTTGAGAAGGCAAAAAATTTTTCGCAATTCTGCTGCTCCAAAAGCTTAAACAGAATGGCCTAGGGAAAAAATACAGATACCGTTGTAATCGGGCGAGTTTCTACTTTCAGATGCAACAGGAATTTTTGGGTTAGGTCAATCCGTTCGCGAGATATGGGAGTTTGAAGCTAAGAAATGGTTGAGAAGACAACAAATCTTTCGCACTTCTGCTGCTCCAAACGCTTAACCAGAATGGCCTAGGGAAAAAATACACATACCGTTGTAATCGGGCGAGATTCGACTTTCAGATGCAATAGGATTTTTTGCGTTATGTCAATCCGTTCGCGAGATATGGGAGTTTGCAGCCAAGGAATGGTTGAGAAGGCAACAAATTTTTCGCAATTCTGCTGCTCCAAACGCTTAACCAGAATGGCCTAGGGAAAAAATACACATACCGTTGTAATCGGGCGAGTTTCTAGTTTCAGATGCAATAGGAATTTTTGGGTTAGGACAATCCGTTCGCGAGATATGGGAGTTTGAAGCCGAGAAATGGTTGAGAAGGCAAAAAATTTTTCGCAATTCTGCTGCTCCAAACGCTTAACCAGAATGGCCTAGGGAAAAAATACACATACCGTTGTAATCGGGCGAGTCTCTACTTCCAGACGCTACAGGAATTTTTGGGTTAGGTCAATCCGTTCGCGAGATATGGGAGTTTGAAGCCAAGAAATGGTTGAGAAGGCAAAAAATTTTTCGCAATTCTGCTGCTCCAAACGCTTAACCAGAATGGCCTAGGGAAAAAATACACATACCGTTGTAATCGGGCGAGTTTCTAGTTTCAGATGCAATAGGAATTTTTGGGTTAGGACAATCCGTTCGCGAGATATGGGAGTTTGAAGCCGAGAAATGGTTGAGAAGGCAAAAAATTTTTCGCAATTCTGCTGCTCCAAACGCTTAACCAGAATGGCCTAGGGAAAAAATACACATACCGTTGTAATCGGGCGAGTCTCTACTTCCAGACGCTACAGGAATTTTTGGGTTAGGTCAATCCGTTCGCGAGATATGGGAGTTTGAAGCCAAGAAATGGTTGAGAAGGCAAAAAATTTTTCGCAATTCTGCTGCTCCAAACGCTTAACCAGAATGGCCTAGGGAAAAAATACACATACCGCTGTAATCGGGCGAGGTTCTACTTTCAGATGCAACAGGAATTTTTGGGTTAGGTCAATCCGTTCGCGAGATATGGGAGTTTGAAGCTAAGAATTGGTTGAGAAGGCAAAAAATTTTTCGCAATTCTGCTGCTCCAAACGCTTAACCAGAATGGCCTAGGGAAAAAATACAGATACCGTTGTAATCGGGCGAGTTTCTACTTTCAGATGCAATAGGAATTTTTGGGTTAGGTCAATCCGTTCGCGAGATATGGGTGATGAAGCCAAGAAATGGTTGAGAAGGCAAAAAATTTTTCGCAATTCTGCTGCTCCAAACGCTTAACCAGAATGGCCTAGGGAAAAAATACACATACCGCTGTAATCGGGCGAGGTTCTACTTTCAGATGCAATTGGAATTTTTGGGTTAGGTCAATCCGTTCGCGAGATATGGGAGTTTGAAGCCAAGAAATCGTTGAGAATGCAAAAAATTTTTTCGCAATTCTGTTGCTCCAAACGCTTAACCAGAATGGCCTAGGGAAAAAATGCACATACCGTTGTAATCGGGCGAGTTTCTACTTTCAGATGCAACAGGAATTTTTGGGTTAGGTCAATCCGTTCGCGAGATATGGGAGTTTGAAGCCAAGAAATGGTTGAGAAGGCAAAAAATTTTTCGCATTTCTGCTGCTCCAATCGCTTAACCAGAATGGCCTAGGGAAAAAATACAGATACCGTTGTAATCGGGCGAGTTTCTACTTTCAGATGCAATAGGAATTTTTGGGTTAGGTCAATCCGTTCGCGAGATATGGGTGATGAAGCCAAGAAATGGTTGAGAAGGCAAAAAATTTTTCGCAATTCTGCTGCTCCAAACGCTTAACCAGAATGGCCTAGGGAAAAAATAAACATACCGTTGTAATCGGGCGAGTTTCTACTTTCAGATGCAATAGGAATTTTTGGGTCAGGTCAATCCGTGCGCGAGATATGGGAGTTTGAAGCCAAGAAATGGTTGAGAATGCAAAAAATTTTTTCGCAATTCTGTTGCTCCAAACGCTTAACCAGAATGGCCTAGGGAAAAAATGCACATACCGTTGTAATCGGGCGAGTTTCTACTTTCAGATGCAACAGGAATTTTTGGGTTAGGTCAATCCGTTCGCGAGATATGGGAGTTTGAAGCCAAGAAATGGTTGAGAAGGCAAAAAATTTTTCGCATTTCTGCTGCTCCAATCGCTTAACCAGAATGGCCTAGGGAAAAAATACAGATACCGTTGTAATCGGGCGAGTTTCTACTTTCAGATGCAATAGGAATTTTTGGGTTAGGTCAATCCGTTCGCGAGATATGGGTGATGAAGCCAAGAAATGGTTGAGAAGGCAAAAAATTTTTCGCAATTCTGCTGCTCCAAACGCTTAACCAGAATGGCCTAGGGAAAAAATAAACATACCGTTGTAATCGGGCGAGTTTCTACTTTCAGATGCAATAGGAATTTTTGGGTCAGGTCAATCCGTGCGCGAGATATGGGAGTTTGAAGCCAAGAAATGGTTGAGAAGGCAAAAAATTTTTCGCATTTCTGCTGATCCAAACGCTTAACCAGAATGGTCTAGGGAAACAATACACATACCGTTGTAATCGGGCGAGTTTCTACTTTCAGATGCAATAGGAATTTTTGGGTTAGGTCAACCCGTTCGCGAGATATGGGAGTTTGAAGCCAAGAAATGGTTGAGAAGGCAAAAAATTTTTCGCAATTCTGCTGCTCCAAACGCTTAAACAGAATGGCCTAGGGAAAAAATACACATACCGTTGTAATCGGGCGAGTTTCTACTTTCAGATGCAACAGGAATTTTTGGGTTAGGTCAATCCGTTCGCGAGATATGGGCGTTTGAAGCTAAGAAATGGTTGAGAAGACAACAAATCTTTCGCACTTCTGCTGCTCCAAACGCTTAACCAGAATGGCCTAGGGAAAAAACACACATACCGTTGTAATCGGGCGAGTTTCTACTTTCAGATGCAATAGGAATTTTTGGGTTAGGTCAATCCGTTCGAGAGATATGGGAGTTTGAAGCCAAGAAATGGTTGAGTAGGCAAAAAATTTTTCGCAATTCTGCTGCTCCAAACGCTTAACCAGAATGGCCTAGGGAAAAAATACACATACCGTTGTAATCGGGCGAGTTTCTACTTTCAGATGCAATAGGAATTTTTGGGTTAGGTCAACCCGTTCGCGAGATATGGGAGTTTGAAGCCAAGAAATGGTTGAAAAGGCAAAAAATTTTTCGCAATTCTGCTGCTCCAAACGCTTAAACAGAATGGCCTAGGGAAAAAATACACATACCGTTGTAATCGGGCGAGTTTCTACTTTCAGATGCAACAGGAATTTTTGGGTTAGGACAATCCGTTCGCGAGATATGGGAGTTTGAAGCCGAGAAATGGTTGAGAAGGCAAAAAATTTTTCGCAATTCTGCTGCTCCAAACGCTTAACCAGAATGGCCTAGGGAAAAAATACACATACCGCTGTAATCGGGCGAGGTTCTACTTTCAGATGCAACAGGAATTTTTGGGTTAGGTCAATCCGTTCGCGAGATATGGGAGTTTGAAGCTAAGAATTGGTTGAGAAGGCAAAAAATTTTTCGCAATTCTGCTGCTCCAAACGCTTAACCAGAATGGCCTAGGGAAAAAATACAGATACCGTTGTAATCGGGCGAGTTTCTACTTTCAGATGCAATAGGAATTTTTGGGTTAGGTCAATCCGTTCGCGAGATATGGGTGATGAAGCCAAGAAATGGTTGAGAAGGCAAAAAATTTTTCGCAATTCTGCTGCTCCAAACGCTTAACCAGAATGGCCTAGGGAAAAAATACACATACCGCTGTAATCGGGCGAGGTTCTACTTTCAGATGCAATTGGAATTTTTGGGTTAGGTCAATCCGTTCGCGAGATATGGGAGTTTGAAGCCAAGAAATCGTTGAGAAGGCAAAAAATTTTTCGCAATTCTGCTGCTCCAAACGCTTAACCAGAATGGCCTAGGGAAAAAATACACATACCGTTGTAATCGGGCGAGTTTCTACTTTCAGATGCAATAGGAATTTTTGGGTTAGGTCAATCCGTTCGCGAGATATGGGTGATGAAGCCAAGAAATGGTTGAGAAGGCAAAAAATTTTTCGCAATTCTGCTGCTCCAAACGCTTAACCAGAATGGCCTAGGGAAAAAATAAACATACCGTTGTAATCGGGCGAGTTTCTACTTTCAGATGCAATAGGAATTTTTGGGTCAGGTCAATCCGTGCGCGAGATATGGGAGTTTGAAGCCAAGAAATGGTTGAGAAGGCAAAAAATTTTTCGCATTTCTGCTGATCCAAACGCTTAACCAGAATGGTCTAGGGAAACAATACACATACCGTTGTAATCGGGCGAGTTTCTACTTTCAGATGCAATAGGAATTTTTGGGTTAGGTCAACCCGTTCGCGAGATATGGGAGTTTGAAGCCAAGAAATGGTTGAGAAGGCAAAAAATTTTTCGCAATTCTGCTGCTCCAAACGCTTAAACAGAATGGCCTAGGGAAAAAATACACATACCGTTGTAATCGGGCGAGTTTCTACTTTCAGATGCAACAGGAATTTTTGGGTTAGGTCAATCCGTTCGCGAGATATGGGCGTTTGAAGCTAAGAAATGGTTGAGAAGACAACAAATCTTTCGCACTTCTGCTGCTCCAAACGCTTAACCAGAATGGCCTAGGGAAAAAACACACATACCGTTGTAATCGGGCGAGTTTCTACTTTCAGATGCAATAGGAATTTTTGGGTTAGGTCAATCCGTTCGAGAGATATGGGAGTTTGAAGCCAAGAAATGGTTGAGTAGGCAAAAAATTTTTCGCAATTCTGCTGCTCCAAACGCTTAACCAGAATGGCCTAGGGAAAAAATACACATACCGTTGTAATCGGGCGAGTTTCTACTTTCAGATGCAATAGGAATTTTTGGGTTAGGTCAACCCGTTCGCGAGATATGGGAGTTTGAAGCCAAGAAATGGTTGAGAAGGCAAAAAATTTTTCGCAATTCTGCTGCTCCAAACGCTTAAACAGAATGGCCTAGGGAAAAAATACACATACCGTTGTAATCGGGCGAGTTTCTACTTTCAGATGCAACAGGAATTTTTGGGTTAGGACAATCCGTTCGCGAGATATGGGAGTTTGAAGCCGAGAAATGGTTGAGAAGGCAAAAAATTTTTCGCAATTCTGCTGCTCCAAACGCTTAACCAGAATGGCCTAGGGAAAAAATACACATACCGTTGTAATCGGGCGAGTCTCTACTTCCAGACGCTACAGGAATTTTTGGGTTAGGTCAATCCGTTCGCGAGATATGGGAGTTTGAAGCCAAGAAATGGTTGAGAAGGCAAAAAATTTTTCGCAATTCTGCTGCTCCAAACGCTTAACCAGAATGGCCTAGGGAAAAAATACACATACCGCTGTAATCGGGCGAGGTTCTACTTTCAGATGCAACAGGAATTTTTGGGTTAGGTCAATCCGTTCGCGAGATATGGGAGTTTGAAGCTAAGAATTGGTTGAGAAGGCAAAAAATTTTTCGCAATTCTGCTGCTCCAAACGCTTAACCAGAATGGCCTAGGGAAAAAATACAGATACCGTTGTAATCGGGCGAGTTTCTACTTTCAGATGCAATAGGAATTTTTGGGTTAGGTCAATCCGTTCGCGAGATATGGGTGATGAAGCCAAGAAATGGTTGAGAAGGCAAAAAATTTTTCGCAATTCTGCTGCTCCAAACGCTTAACCAGAATGGCCTAGGGAAAAAATACACATACCGCTGTAATCGGGCGAGGTTCTACTTTCAGATGCAATTGGAATTTTTGGGTTAGGTCAATCCGTTCGCGAGATATGGGAGTTTGAAGCCAAGAAATCGTTGAGAAGGCAAACAATTTTTCGCAATTCTGCTGCTCCAAACGCTTAACCAGAATGGCCTAGGGAAAAAATACACATACCGTTGTAATCGGGCGAGTTTCTACTTTCAGATGCAATAGGAATTTTTGGGTTAGGTCAATCCGTTCGCGAGATATGGGAGTTTGAAGCCAAGAAATGGTTGAGAATGCAAAAAATTTTTTCGCAATTCTGCTGCTCCAAACGCTTAACCAGAATGGCCTAGGGAAAAAATGCACATACCGTTGTAATCGGGCGAGATTCTACTTTCAGATGCAACAGGAATTTTTGGGTTAGGTCAATCCGTTCGCGAGATATGGGAGTTTGAAGCCAAGAAATGGTTGAGAAGGCAAAAAATTTTTCGCATTTCTGCTGCTCCAAACGCTTAACCAGAATGGCCTAGGGAAAAAATACAGATACCGTTGTAATCGGGCGAGTTTCTACTTTCAGATGCAATAGGAATTTTTGGGTTAGGTCAATCCGTTCGCGAGATATGGGTGATGAAGCCAAGAAATGGTTGAGAAGGCAAAAAATTTTTCGCAATTCTGCTGCTCCAAACGCTTAACCAGAATGGCCTAGGGAAAAAATAAACATACCGTTGTAATCGGGCGAGTTTCTACTTTCAGATGCAATAGGAATTTTTGGGTCAGGTCAATCCGTGCGCGAGATATGGGAGTTTGAAGCCAAGAAATGGTTGAGAAGGCAAAAAATTTTTCGCATTTCTGCTGATCCAAACGCTTAACCAGAATGGTCTAGGGAAACAATACACATACCGTTGTAATCGGGCGAGTTTCTACTTTCAGATGCAATAGGAATTTTTGGGTTAGGTCAACCCGTTCGCGAGATATGGGAGTTTGAAGCCAAGAAATGGTTGAGAAGGCAAAAAATTTTTCGCAATTCTGCTGCTCCAAAAGCTTAAACAGAATGGCCTAGGGAAAAAATACAGATACCGTTGTAATCGGGCGAGTTTCTACTTTCAGATGCAACAGGAATTTTTGGGTTAGGTCAATCCGTTCGCGAGATATGGGAGTTTGAAGCTAAGAAATGGTTGAGAAGACAACAAATCTTTCGCACTTCTGCTGCTCCAAACGCTTAACCAGAATGGCCTAGGGAAAAAATACACATACCGTTGTAATCGGGCGAGTTTCGACTTTCAGATGCAATAGGATTTTTTGCGTTATGTCAATCCGTTCGCGAGATATGGGAGTTTGCAGCCAAGGAATGGTTGAGAAGGCAACAAATTTTTCGCAATTCTGCTGCTCCAAACGCTTAACCAGAATGGCCTAGGGAAAAAATACACATACCGTTGTAATCGGGCGAGTTTCTACTTTCAGATGCAATAGGAATTTTTGGGTTAGGACAATCCGTTCGCGAGATATGGGAGTTTGAAGCCGAGAAATGGTTGAGAAGGCAAAAAATTTTTCGCAATTCTGCTGCTCCAAACGCTTAACCAGAATGGCCTAGGGAAAAAATACACATACCGTTGTAATCGGGCGAGTCTCTACTTCCAGACGCTACAGGAATTTTTGGGTTAGGTCAATCCGTTCGCGAGATATGGGAGTTTGAAGCCAAGAAATGGTTGAGAAGGCAAAAAATTTCTTGCAATTCTGCTGCTCCAAACGCTTAAACAGAATGGCCTAGGGAAAAAATACAGATACCTTTGTAATCGGGCGAGTTTCTACTTTCAGATGCAACAGGAATTTTTGGGTTAGGTCAATCCGTTCGCGAGATATGGGAGTTTGAAACTAAGAAATGGTTGAGAAGACAACAAATCTTTCGCAATTCTGCTGCTCCAAACGCTTAAGCAGAATGGCCTAGGGAAAAAATACATATACCGTTGTAATCGGGCGAGTTTCGACTTTCAGATGCAATAGGAATTTTTGGGTTATGTCAATCCGTTCGCGAGATATGGGAGTTTGAAGCCAAGAAATGGTTGAGGGGGCAACAAATTTTTCGCAATTCTGCTGCTCCAAACGCTTAACCAGAATGGCCTAGGGAAAAAATACACATACCGTTGTAATCGGGCGAGTTTCTACTTTCAGATGCAATAGGAATTTTTGGGTTAGGTCAATCCGTTCGCGAGATATGGGAGTTTGAAACCAAGAAATGGTTGAGAAGGCAAAAAATTTTTCGCAATTCTGCTGTTCCAAACGCTTAACCAGAATGGCCTAGGGAAAAAATACACATACCGTTGTAATCGGGCGAGTTTCTACTTTCAGATGCAATAGGAATTTTTGGGTTAGGTCAATCCGTTCGCGAGATATGGGAGTTTGAAGCCAAGAAATGGTTGAGAATTCAAAAAATTTTTCGCAATTCTGCTGCTCCAAACGCTTAACCAGAATGGCCTAGGGAAAAAATACACATACCGTTGTAATCGGGCGAGTTTCTACTTTCAGATGCAATAGGAATTTTTGGGTTAGGTCAATCCGTTCGCGAGATATGGGAGTTTGAAGCCAAGAAATGGTTGAGAAGGCAAAAAATTTTTCGCAATTCTGCTGCTCCAAACGCTTAACCAGAATGGCCTAGGGAAAAAATAAACATACCGTTGTAATCGGGCGAGTTTCTACTTTCAGATGCAATAGGAATTTTTGGGTCAGGTCAATCCGTGCGCGAGATATGGGAGTTTGAAGCCAAGAAATGGTTGAGAAGGCAAAAAATTTTTCGCATTTCTGCTGATCCAAACGCTTAACCAGAATGGTCTAGGGAAACAATACACATACCGTTGTAATCGGGCGAGGTTCTACTTTCAGATGCAGTAGGAATTTTTGGGTTAGGTCAACCCGTTCGCGAGATATGGGAGTTTGAAGCCAAGAAATGGTTGAGAAGGCAAAAAATTTTTCGCAATTCTGCTGCTCCAAACGCTTAACCAGAATGGCCTAGGGAAAAAATACACATACCGTTGTAATCGGGCGAGTTTCTACTTTCAGATGCAACAGGAATTTTTGGGTTAGGTCAATCCGTTCGCGAGATATGGGCGTTTGAAGCCGAGAAATGGTTGAGAAGGCAAAAAATTTTTCGCAATTCTGCTGCTCCAAACGCTTAACCAGAATGGCCTAGGGAAAAAATACACATACCGTTGTAATCGGGCGAGTCTCTACTTCCAGACGCTACAGGAATTTTTGGGTTAGGTCAATCCGTTCGCGAGATATGGGAGTTTGAAGCCAAGAAATGGTTGAGAAGGCAAAAAATTTTTCGCAATTCTGCTGCTCCAAACGCTTAACCAGAATGGCCTAGGGAAAAAATACACATACCGCTGTAATCGGGCGAGGTTCTACTTTCAGATGCAACAGGAATTTTTGGGTTAGGTCAATCCGTTCGCGAGATATTGGAGTTTGAAGCTAAGAATTGGTTGAGAAGGCAAAAAATTTTTCGCAATTCTGCTGCTCCAAACGCTTAACCAGAATGGCCTAGGGAAAAAATACACATACCGTTGTAATCGGGCGAGTCTCTACTTCCAGACGATACAGGAATTTTTGGGTTAGGTCAATCCGTTCGCGAGATATGGGAGTTTGAAGCCAAGAAATGGTTGAGAAGGCAAAAATTTTTCGCAATTCTGCTGCTCCAAACGCTTAACCAGAATGGCCTAGGGAAAAAATACACATACCGTTGTAATCGGGCGAGTCTCTACTTCCAGACGCTACAGGAATTTTTGGGTTAGGTCAATCCGTTCGCGAGATATGGGAGTTTGAAGCCAAGAAATGGTTGAGAAGGCAAAAAATTTTTCGCAATTCTGCTGCTCCAAACGCTTAACCAGAATGGCCTAGGGAAAAAATACACATACCGCTGTAATCGGGCGAGGTTCTACTTTCAGATGCAATAGGAATTTTTGGGTTAGGTCAATCCGTTCGCGAGATATGGGAGTTTGAAGCCAAGAAATGGTTGAGAAGGCAAAAAATTTCTTGCAATTCTGCTGCTCCAAACGCTTAAACAGAATGGCCTAGGGAAAAAATACAGATACCTTTGTAATCGGGCGAGTTTCTACTTTCAGATGCAACAGGAATTTTTGGGTTAGGTCAATCCGTTCGCGAGATATGGGAGTTTGAAACTAAGAAATGGTTGAGAAGACAACAAATCTTTCGCAATTCTGCTGCTCCAAACGCTTAAGCAGAATGGCCTAGGGAAGAAATACATATACCGTTGTAATCGGGCGAGTTTCTACTTTCAGATGCAATAGGAATTTTTGGGTTATGTCAATCCGTTCGCGAGATATGGGAGTTTGAAGCTAAGAAATGGTTGAGAAGACAACAAATCTTTCGCAATTCTGCTGCTCCAAACGCTTAAGCAGAATGGCCTAGGGAAAAAATACATATACCGTTGTAATCGGGCGAGTTTCGACTTTCAGATGCAATAGGAATTTTTGGGTTATGTCAATCCGTTCGCGAGATATGGGAGTTTGAAGCCAGGAAATGGTTGAGGGGGCAACAAATTTTTCGCAATTCTGCTGCTCCAAACGCTTAACCAGAATGGCCTAGGGAAAAAATACACATACCGTTGTAATCGGGCGAGTTTCTACTTTCAGATGCAATAGGAATTTTTGGGTTAGGTCAATCCGTTCGCGAGATATGGGAGTTTGAAACCAAGAAATGGTTGAGAAGGCAAAAAATTTTTCGCAATTCTGCTGCTCCAAACGCTTAACCAGAATGGCCTAGGGAAAAAATACACATACCGTTGTAATCGGGCGAGTTTCTACTTTCAGATGCAATAGGAATTTTTGGGTTAGGTCAATCCGTTCGCGAGATATGGGAGTTTGAAGCCAAGAAATGGTTGAGAAGGCAAAAAATTTTTCGCAATTCTGCTGCTCCAAACGCTTAACCAGAATGGCCTAGGGAAAAAATAAACATACCGTTGTAATCGGGCGAGTTTCTACTTTCAGATGCAATAGGAATTTTTGGGTTAGGTCAATCCGTGCGCGAGATATGGGAGTTTGAAGCCAAGAAATGGTTGAGAAGGCAAAAAATTTTTCGCATTTCTGCTGATCCAAACGCTTAACCAGAATGGTCTAGGGTAACAATACACATACCGTTGTAATCGGGCGAGGTTCTACTTTCAGATGCAATAGGAATTTTTGGGTTAGGTCAACCCGTTCGCGAGATATGGGAGTTTGAAGCCAAGAAATGGTTGAGAAGGCAAAAAATTTTTCGCAATTCTGCTGCTCCAAACGCTTAAACAGAATGGCCTAGGGAAAAAATACACATACCGTTGTAATCGGGCGAGTTTCTACTTTCAGATGCAACAGGAATTTTTGGGTTAGGTCAATCCGTTCGCGAGATATGGGCGTTTGAAGCTAAGAAATGGTTGAGAAGACAACAAATCTTTCGCGCTTCTGCTGCTCCAAACGCTTAACCAGAATGGCCTAGGGAAAAAACACACATACCGTTGTAATCGGGCGAGTTTCTACTTTCAGATGCAATAGGAATTTTTGGGTTAGGTCAATCCGTTCGAGAGATATGGGAGTTTGAAGCCAAGAAATGGTTGAGAAGGCAAAAAATTTTTCGCAATTCTGCTGCTCCAAACGCTTAACCAGAATGGCCTAGGGAAAAAATACACATACCGTTGTAATCGGGCGAGTTTCTACTTTCAGATGCAATAGGAATTTTTGGGTTAGGTCAACCCGTTCGCGAGATATGGGAGTTTGGAGCCAAGAAATGGTTGAGAAGGCAAAAAATTTTTCGCAATTCTGCTGCTCCAAAAGCTTAAACAGAATGGCCTAGGGAAAAAATACACATACCGTTGTAATCGGGCGAGTTTCTACTTTCAGATGCAACAGGAATTTTTGGGTTAGGTCAATCCGTTCGCGAGATATGGGAGTTTGAAGCTAAGAAATGGTTGAGAAGACAACAAATCTTTCGCACTTCTGCTGCTCCAAACGCTTAACCAGAATGGCCTAGGGAAAAAATACACATACCGTTGTAATCGGGCCAGTTTCGACTTTCAGATGCAATAGGATTTTTTGCGTTATGTCAATCCGTTCGCGAGATATGGGAGTTAGCAGCCAAGGAATGGTTGAGAAGGCAACAAATTTTTCGCAATTCTGCTGCTCCAAACGCTTAACCAGAATGGCCTAGGGAAAAAATACACATACCGTTGTAATCGGGCGAGTTTCTACTTTCAGATGCAATAGGAATTTTTGGGTTAGGACAATCCGTTCGCGAGATATGGAAGTTTGAAGCCGAGAAATGGTTGAGAAGGCAAAAAATTTTTCGCAATTCTGCTGCTCCAAACGCTTAACCAGAATGGCCTAGGGAAAAAATACACATACCGTTGTAATCGGGCGAGTCTCTACTTCCAGACGCTACAGGAATTTTTGGGTTAGGTCAATCCGTTCGCGAGATATGGGAGTTTGAAGCCAAGAAATGGTTGAGAAGGCAAAAAATTTTTCGCAATTCTGCTGCTCCAAACGCTTAACCAGAATGGCTTAGGGAAAAAATACACATACCGCTGTAATCGGGCGAGGTTCTACTTTCAGATGCAACAGGAATTTTTGGGTTAGGTCAATCCGTTCGCGAGATATGGGAGTTTGAAGCTAAGAATTGGTTGAGAAGGCAAAAAATTTTTCGCAATTCTGCTGCTCCAAACGCTTAACCAGAATGGCCTAGGGAAAAAATACACATACCGTTGTAATCGGGCGAGTCTCTACTTCCAGACGATACAGGAATTTTTGGGTTAGGTCAATCCGTTCGCGAGATATGGGAGTTTGAAGCCAAGAAATGGTTGAGAAGGCAAAAATTTTTCGCAATTCTGCTGCTCCAAACGCTTAACCAGAATGGCCTAGGGAAAAAATACACATACCGTTGTAATCGGGCGAGTCTCTACTTCCAGACGCTACAGGAATTTTTGGGTTAGGTCAATCCGTTCGCGAGATATGGGAGTTTGAAGCCAAGAAATGGTTGAGAAGGCAAAAAATTTTTCGCAATTCTGCTGCTCCAAACGCTTAACCAGAATGGCCTAGGGAAAAAATACACATACCGCTGTAATCGGGCGAGGTTCTACTTTCAGATGCAATAGGAATTTTTGGGTTAGGTCAATCCGTTCGCGAGATATGGGAGTTTGAAGCCAAGAAATGGTTGAGAAGGCAAAAAATTTCTTGCAATTCTGCTGCTCCAAACGCTTAAACAGAATGGCCTAGGGAAAAAATACAGATACCTTTGTAATCGGGCGAGTTTCTACTTTCAGATGCAACAGGAATTTTTGGGTTAGGTCAATCCGTTCGCGAGATATGGGAGTTTGAAACTAAGAAATGGTTGAGAAGACAACAAATCTTTCGCAATTCTGCTGCTCCAAACGCTTAAGCAGAATGGCCTAGGGAAAAAATACATATACCGTTGTAATCGGGCGAGTTTCTACTTTCAGATGCAATAGGAATTTTTGGGTTATGTCAATCCGTTCGCGAGATATGGGAGTTTGAAGCTAAGAAATGGTTGAGAAGACAACAAATCTTTCGCAATTCTGCTGCTCCAAACGCTTAAGCAGAATGGCCTAGGGAAAAAATACATATACCGTTGTAATCGGGCGAGTTTCGACTTTCAGATGCAATAGGAATTTTTGGGTTATGTCAATCCGTTCGCGAGATATGGGAGTTTGAAGCCAAGAAATGGTTGAGGGGGCTACAAATTTTTCGCAATTCTGCTGCTCCAAACGCTTAACCAGAATGGCCTAGGGAAAAAATACACATACCGTTGTAATCGGGCGAGTTTCTACTTTCAGATGCAATAGGAATTTTTGGGTTAGGTCAATCCGTTCGCGAGATATGGGAGTTTGAAACCAAGAAATGGTTGAGAAGGCAAAAAATTTTTCGCAATTCTGCTGCTCCAAACGCTTAACCAGAATGGCCTAGGGAAAAAATACACATACCGTTGTAATCGGGCGAGTTTCTACTTTCAGATGCAAGAGGAATTTTTGGGTTAGGTCAATCCGTTCGCGAGATATGGGAGTTTGAAGCCAAGAAATGGTTGAGAAGGCAAAAAATTTTTCGCATTTCTGCTGCTCCAAACGCTTAACCAGAATGGCCTAGGGAAAAAATACAGATACCGTTGTAATCGGGCGAGTTTCTACTTTCAGATGCAATAGGAATTTTTGGGTTAGGTCAATCCGTTCGCGAGATATGGGAGTTTGAAGCCAAGAAATGGTTGAGAAGACAACAAATCTTTCGCAATTCTGCTGCTCCAAACGCTTAAGCAGAATGGCCTAGGGAAACAATACACATACCGTTGTAATCGGGCGAGGTTCTACTTTCAGATGCAATAGGAATTTTTGGGTTAGGTCAACCCGTTCGCGAGATATGGGAGTTTGAAGCCAAGAAATGGTTGAGAAGGCAAAAAATTTTTCGCAATTCTGCTGCTCCAAACGCTTAAACAGAATGGCCTAGGGAAAAAATACACATACCGTTGTAATCGGGCGAGTTTCTACTTTCAGATGCAACAGGAATTTTTGGGTTAGGTCAATCCGTTCGCGAGATATGGGAGTTTGAAGCTAAGAAATGGTTGAGAAGACAACAAATCTTTCGCAATTCTGCTGCTCCAAACGCTTAAGCAGAATGGCCTAGGGAAAAAATACATATACCGTTGTAATCGGGCGAGTTTCGACTTTCAGATGCAATAGGAATTTTTGGGTTATGTCAATCCGTTCGCGAGATATGGGAGTTTGAAGCCAAGAAATGGTTGAGGGGGCTACAAATTTTTCGCAATTCTGCTGCTCCAAACGCTTAACCAGAATGGCCTAGGGAAAAAATACACATACCGTTGTAATCGGGCGAGTTTCTACTTTCAGATGCAATAGGAATTTTTGGGTTAGGTCAATCCGTTCGCGAGATATGGGAGTTTGAAACCAAGAAATGGTTGAGAAGGCAAAAAATTTTTCGCAATTCTGCTGCTCCAAACGCTTAACCAGAATGGCCTAGGGAAAAAATACACATACCGTTGTAATCGGGCGAGTTTCTACTTTCAGATGCAAGAGGAATTTTTGGGTTAGGTCAATCCGTTCGCGAGATATGGGAGTTTGAAGCCAAGAAATGGTTGAGAAGGCAAAAAATTTTTCGCATTTCTGCTGCTCCAAACGCTTAACCAGAATGGCCTGGGGAAAAAATACAGATACCGTTGTAATCGGGCGAGTTTCTACTTTCAGATGCAATAGGAATTTTTGGGTTAGGTCAATCCGTTCGCGAGATATGGGAGTTTGAAGCCAAGAAATGGTTGAGAAGACAACAAATCTTTCGCAATTCTGCTGCTCCAAACGCTTAAGCAGAATGGCCTAGGGAAACAATACACATACCGTTGTAATCGGGCGAGGTTCTACTTTCAGATGCAATAGGAATTTTTGGGTTAGGTCAACCCGTTCGCGAGATATGGGAGTTTGAAGCCAAGAAATGGTTGAGAAGGCAAAAAATTTTTCGCAATTCTGCTGCTCCAAACGCTTAAACAGAATGGCCTAGGGAAAAAATACACATACCGTTGTAATCGGGCGAGTTTCTACTTTCAGATGCAACAGGAATTTTTGGGTTAGGTCAATCCGTTCGCGAGATATGGGCGTTTGAAGCTAAGAAATGGTTGAGAAGACAACAAATCTTTCGCACTTCTGCTGCTCCAAACGCTTAACCAGAATGGCCTAGGGAAAAAACACACATACCGTTGTAATCGGGCGAGTTTCTACTTTCAGATGCAATAGGAATTTTTGGGTTAGGTCAATCCGTTCGCGAGATATGGGAGTTTGAAGCCGAGAAATGGTTGAGAAGGCAAAAAATTTTTCGCAATTCTGCTGCTCCAAACGCTTAACCAGAATGGCCTAGGGAAAAAATACACATACCGTTGTAATCGGGCGAGTCTCTACTTCCAGACGCTACAGGAATTTTTGGGTTAGGTCAATCCGTTCGCGAGATATGGGAGTTTGAAGCCAAGAAATGGTTGAGAAGGCAAAAAATTTTTCGCAATTCTGCTGCTCCAAACGCTTAACCAGAATGGCCTAGGGAAAAAATACACATACCGCTGTAATCGGGCGAGGTTCTACTTTCAGATGCAACAGGAATTTTTGGGTTAGGTCAATCCGTTCGCGAGATATGGGAGTTTGAAGCTAAGAATTGGTTGAGAAGGCAAAAAATTTTTCGCAATTCTGCTGCTCCAAACGCTTAACCAGAATGGCCTAGGGAAAAAATACAGATACCGTTGTAATCGGGCGAGTTTCTACTTTCAGATGCAATAGGAATTTTTGGGTTAGGTCAATCCGTTCGCGAGATATGGGTGATGAAGCCAAGAAATGGTTGAGAAGGCAAAAAATTTTTCGCAATTCTGCTGCTCCAAACGCTTAACCAGAATGGCCTAGGGAAAAAATACACATACCGCTGTAATCGGGCGAGGTTCTACTTTCAGATGCAATTGGAATTTTTGGGTTAGGTCAATCCGTTCGCGAGATATGGGAGTTTGAAGCCAAGAAATCGTTGAGAAGGCAAAAAATTTTTCGCAATTCTGCTGCTCCAAACGCTTAACCAGAATGGCCTAGGGAAAAAATACACATACCGTTGTAATCGGGCGAGTTTCTACTTTCAGATGCAATAGGAATTTTTGGGTTAGGTCAATCCGTTCGCGAGATATGGGAGTTTGAAGCCAAGAAATGGTTGAGAATGCAAAAAATTTTTTCGCAATTCTGCTGCTCCAAACGCTTAACCAGAATGGCCTAGGGAAAAAATGCACATACCGTTGTAATCGGGCGAGTTTCTACTTTCAGATGCAACAGGAATTTTTGGGTTAGGTCAATCCGTTCGCGAGATATGGGAGTTTGAAGCCAAGAAATGGTTGAGAAGGCAAAAAATTTTTCGCATTTCTGCTGCTCCAAACGCTTAACCAGAATGGCCTAGGGAAAAAATACAGATACCGTTGTAATCGGGCGAGTTTCTACTTTCAGATGCAATAGGAATTTTTGGGTTAGGTCAATCCGTTCGCGAGATATGGGTGATGAAGCCAAGAAATGGTTGAGAAGGCAAAAAATTTTTCGCAATTCTGCTGCTCCAAACGCTTAACCAGAATGGCCTAGGGAACAAATAAACATACCGTTGTAATCGGGCGAGTTTCTACTTTCAGATGCAATAGGAATTTTTGGGTCAGGTCAATCCGTGCGCGAGATATGGGAGTTTGAAGCCAAGAAATGGTTGAGAAGGCAAAAAATTTTTCGCATTTCTGCTGATCCAAACGCTTAACCAGAATGGTCTAGGGAAACAATACACATACCGTTGTAATCGGGCGAGTTTCTACTTTCAGATGCAATAGGAATTTTTGGGTTAGGTCAACCCGTTCGCGAGATATGGGAGTTTGAAGCCAAGAAATGGTTGAGAAGGCAAAAAATTTTTCGCATTTCTGCTGCTCCAAACGCTTAACCAGAATGGCCTAGGGAAAAAATACAGATACCGTTGTAATCGGGCGAGTTTCTACTTTCAGATGCAATAGGAATTTTTGGGTTAGGTCAATCCGTTCGCGAGATATGGGTGATGAAGCCAAGAAATGGTTGAGAAGGCAAAAAATTTTTCGCAATTCTGCTGCTCCAAACGCTTAACCAGAATGGCCTAGGGAACAAATAAACATACCGTTGTAATCGGGCGAGTTTCTACTTTCAGATGCAATAGGAATTTTTGGGTCAGGTCAATCCGTGCGCGAGATATGGGAGTTTGAAGCCAAGAAATGGTTGAGAAGGCAAAAAATTTTTCGCATTTCTGCTGATCCAAACGCTTAACCAGAATGGTCTAGGGAAACAATACACATACCGTTGTAATCGGGCGAGTTTCTACTTTCAGATGCAATAGGAATTTTTGGGTTAGGTCAACCCGTTCGCGAGATATGGGAGTTTGAAGCCAAGAAATGGTTGAGAAGGCAAAAAATTTTTCGCAATTCTGCTGCTCCAAACGCTTAAACAGAATGGCCTAGGGAAAAAATACACATACCGTTGTAATCGGGCGAGTTTCTACTTTCAGATGCAACAGGAATTTTTGGGTTAGGTCAATCCGTTCGCGAGATATGGGCGTTTGAAGCTAAGAAATGGTTGAGAAGACAACAAATCTTTCGCACTTCTGCTGCTCCAAACGCTTAACCAGAATGGCCTAGGGAAAAAACACACATACCGTTGTAATCGGGCGAGTTTCTACTTTCAGATGCAATAGGAATTTTTGGGTTAGGTCAATCCGTTCGAGAGATATGGGAGTTTGAAGCCAAGAAATGGTTGAGTAGGCAAAAAATTTTTCGCAATTCTGCTGCTCCAAACGCTTAACCAGAATGGCCTAGGGAAAAAATACACATACCGTTGTAATCGGGCGAGTTTCTACTTTCAGATGCAATAGGAATTTTTGGGTTAGGTCAACCCGTTCGCGAGATATGGGAGTTTGAAGCCAAGAAATGGTTGAGAAGGCAAAAAATTTTTCGCAATTCTGCTGCTCCAAACGCTTAAACAGAATGGCCTAGGGAAAAAATACACATACCGTTGTAATCGGGCGAGTTTCTACTTTCAGATGCAACAGGAATTTTTGGGTTAGGACAATCCGTTCGCGAGATATGGGAGTTTGAAGCCGAGAAATGGTTGAGAAGGCAAAAAATTTTTCGCAATTCTGCTGCTCCAAACGCTTAACCAGAATGGCCTAGGGAAAAAATACACATACCGCTGTAATCGGGCGAGGTTCTACTTTCAGATGCAACAGGAATTTTTGGGTTAGGTCAATCCGTTCGCGAGATATGGGAGTTTGAAGCTAAGAATTGGTTGAGAAGGCAAAAAATTTTTCGCAATTCTGCTGCTCCAAACGCTTAACCAGAATGGCCTAGGGAAAAAATACAGATACCGTTGTAATCGGGCGAGTTTCTACTTTCAGATGCAATAGGAATTTTTGGGTTAGGTCAATCCGTTCGCGAGATATGGGTGATGAAGCCAAGAAATGGTTGAGAAGGCAAAAAATTTTTCGCAATTCTGCTGCTCCAAACGCTTAACCAGAATGGCCTAGGGAAAAAATACACATACCCCTGTAATCGGGCGAGGTTCTACTTTCAGATGCAATTGGAATTTTTGGGTTAGGTCAATCCGTTCGCGAGATATGGGAGTTTGAAGCCAAGAAATCGTTGAGAAGGCAAAAAATTTTTCGCAATTCTGCTGCTCCAAACGCTTAACCAGAATGGCCTAGGGAAAAAATACACATACCGTTGTAATCGGGCGAGTTTCTACTTTCAGATGCAATAGGAATTTTTGGGTTAGGTCAATCCGTTCGCGAGATATGGGAGTTTGAAGCCAAGAAATGGTTGAGAATGCAAAAAATTTTTTCGCAATTCTGCTGCTCCAAACGCTTAACCAGAATGGCCTAGGGAAAAAATGCACATACCGTTGTAATCGGGCGAGTTTCTACTTTCAGATGCAACAGGAATTTTTGGGTTAGGTCAATCCGTTCGCGAGATATGGGAGTTTGAAGCCAAGAAATGGTTGAGAAGGCAAAAAATTTTTCGCATTTCTGCTGCTCCAAACGCTTAACCAGAATGGCCTAGGGAAAAAATACAGATACCGTTGTAATCGGGCGAGTTTCTACTTTCAGATGCAATAGGAATTTTTGGGTTAGGTCAATCCGTTCGCGAGATATGGGTGATGAAGCCAAGAAATGGTTGAGAAGGCAAAAAATTTTTCGCAATTCTGCTGCTCCAAACGCTTAACCAGAATGGCCTAGGGAAAAAATAAACATACCGTTGTAATCGGGCGAGTTTCTACTTTCAGATGCAATAGGAATTTTTGGGTCAGGTCAATCCGTGCGCGAGATATGGGAGTTTGAAGCCAAGAAATGGTTGAGAAGGCAAAAAATTTTTCGCATTTCTGCTGATCCAAACGCTTAACCAGAATGGTCTAGGGAAACAATACACATACCGTTGTAATCGGGCGAGTTTCTACTTTCAGATGCAATAGGAATTTTTGGGTTAGGTCAACCCGTTCGCGAGATATGGGAGTTTGAAGCCAAGAAATGGTTGAGAAGGCAAAAAATTTTTCGCAATTCTGCTGCTCCAAACGCTTAAACAGAATGGCCTAGGGAAAAAATACACATACCGTTGTAATCGGGCGAGTTTCTACTTTCAGATGCAACAGGAATTTTTGGGTTAGGTCAATCCGTTCGCGAGATATGGGCGTTTGAAGCTAAGAAATGGTTGAGAAGACAACAAATCTTTCGCACTTCTGCTGCTCCAAACGCTTAACCAGAATGGCCTAGGGAAAAAACACACATACCGTTGTAATCGGGCGAGTTTCTACTTTCAGATGCAATAGGAATTTTTGGGTTAGGTCAATCCGTTCGAGAGATATGGGAGTTTGAAGCCAAGAAATGGTTGAGTAGGCAAAAAATTTTTCGCAATTCTGCTGCTCCAAACGCTTAACCAGAATGGCCTAGGGAAAAAATACACATACCGTTGTAATCGGGCGAGTTTCTACTTTCAGATGCAATAGGAATTTTTGGGTTAGGTCAACCCGTTCGCGAGATATGGGAGTTTGAAGCCAAGAAATGGTTGAGAAGGCAAAAAATTTTTCGCAATTCTGCTGCTCCAAACGCTTAAACAGAATGGCCTAGGGAAAAAATACACATACCGTTGTAATCGGGCGAGTTTCTACTTTCAGATGCAACAGGAATTTTTGGGTTAGGACAATCCGTTCGCGAGATATGGGAGTTTGAAGCCGAGAAATGGTTGAGAAGGCAAAAAATTTTTCGCAATTCTGCTGCTCCAAACGCTTAACCAGAATGGCCTAGGGAAAAAATACACATACCGTTGTAATCGGGCGAGTCTCTACTTCCAGACGCTACAGGAATTTTTGGGTTAGGTCAATCCGTTCGCGAGATATGGGAGTTTGAAGCCAAGAAATGGTTGAGAAGGCAAAAAATTTTTCGCAATTCTGCTGCTCCAAACGCTTAACCAGAATGGCCTAGGGAAAAAATACACATACCGCTGTAATCGGGCGAGGTTCTACTTTCAGATGCAACAGGAATTTTTGGGTTAGGTCAATCCGTTCGCGAGATATGGGAGTTTGAAGCTAAGAATTGGTTGAGAAGGCAAAAAATTTTTCGCAATTCTGCTGCTCCAAACGCTTAACCAGAATGGCCTAGGGAAAAAATACAGATACCGTTGTAATCGGGCGAGTTTCTACTTTCAGATGCAATAGGAATTTTTGGGTTAGGTCAATCCGTTCGCGAGATATGGGTGATGAAGCCAAGAAATGGTTGAGAAGGCAAAAAATTTTTCGCAATTCTGCTGCTCCAAACGCTTAACCAGAATGGCCTAGGGAAAAAATACACATACCCCTGTAATCGGGCGAGGTTCTACTTTCAGATGCAATTGGAATTTTTGGGTTAGGTCAATCCGTTCGCGAGATATGGGAGTTTGAAGCCAAGAAATCGTTGAGAAGGCAAAAAATTTTTCGCAATTCTGCTGCTCCAAACGCTTAACCAGAATGGCCTAGGGAAAAAATACACATACCGTTGTAATCGGGCGAGTTTCTACTTTCAGATGCAATAGGAATTTTTGGGTTAGGTCAATCCGTTCGCGAGATATGGGAGTTTGAAGCCAAGAAATGGTTGAGAATGCAAAAAATTTTTTCGCAATTCTGCTGCTCCAAACGCTTAACCAGAATGGCCTAGGGAAAAAATGCACATACCGTTGTAATCGGGCGAGATTCTACTTTCAGATGCAACAGGAATTTTTGGGTTAGGTCAATCCGTTCGCGAGATATGGGAGTTTGAAGCCAAGAAATGGTTGAGAAGGCAAAAAATTTTTCGCATTTCTGCTGCTCCAAACGTTTAACCAGAATGGCCTAGGGAAAAAATACAGATACCGTTGTAATCGGGCGAGTTTCTACTTTCAGATGCAATAGGAATTTTTGGGTTAGGTCAATCCGTTCGCGAGATATGGGTGATGAAGCCAAGAAATGGTTGAGAAGGCAAAAAATTTTTCGCAATTCTGCTGCTCCAAACGCTTAACCAGAATGGCCTAGGGAAAAAATAAACATACCGTTGTAATCGGGCGAGTTTCTACTTTCAGATGCAATAGGAATTTTTGGGTCAGGTCAATCCGTGCGCGAGATATGGGAGTTTGAAGCCAAGAAATGGTTGAGAAGGCAAAAAATTTTTCGCATTTCTGCTGATCCAAACGCTTAACCAGAATGGTCTAGGGAAACAATACACATACCGTTGTAATCGGGCGAGTTTCTACTTTCAGATGCAATAGGAATTTTTGGGTTAGGTCAACCCGTTCGCGAGATATGGGAGTTTGAAGCCAAGAAATGGTTGAGAAGGCAAAAAATTTTTCGCAATTCTGCTGCTCCAAACGCTTAAACAGAATGGCCTAGGGAAAAAATACACATACCGTTGTAATCGGGCGAGTTTCTACTTTCAGATGCAACAGGAATTTTTGGGTTAGGTCAATCCGTTCGCGAGATATGGGCGTTTGAAGCCAAGAAATGGTTGAGAAGACAACAAATCTTTCGCACTTCTGCTGCTCCAAACGCTTAACCAGAATGGCCTAGGGAAAAAACACACATACCGTTGTAATCGGGCGAGTTTCTACTTTCAGATGCAATAGGAATTTTTGGGTTAGGTCAATCCGTTCGAGAGATATGGGAGTTTGAAGCCAAGAAATGGTTGAGAAGGCAAAAAATTTTTCGCAATTCTGCTGCTCCAAACGCTTAACCAGAATGGCCTAGGGAGAAAATACACATACCGTTGTAATCGGGCGAGTTTCTACTTTCAGATGCAATAGGAATTTTTGGGTTAGGTCAACCCGTTCGCGAGATATGGGAGTTTGAAGCCAAGAAATGGTTGAGAAGGCAAAAAATTTTTCGCAATTCTGCTGCTCCAAAAGCTTAAACAGAATGGCCTAGGGAAAAAATACAGATACCGTTGTAATCGGGCGAGTTTCTACTTTCAGATGCAACAGGAATTTTTGGGTTAGGTCAATCCGTTCGCGAGATATGGGAGTTTGAAGCTAAGAAATGGTTGAGAAGACAACAAATCTTTCGCACTTCTGCTGCTCCAAACGCTTAACCAGAATGGCCTAGGGAAAAAATACACATACCGTTGTAATCGGGCGAGTTTCGACTTTCAGATGCAATAGGATTTTTTGCGTTATGTCAATCCGTTCGCGAGATATGGGAGTTTGCAGCCAAGGAATGGTTGAGAAGGCAACAAATTTTTCGCAATTCTGCTGCTCCAAACGCTTAACCAGAATGGCCTAGGGAAAAAATACACATACCGTTGTAATCGGGCGAGTTTCTACTTTCAGATGCAATAGGAATTTTTGGGTTAGGACAATCCGTTCGCGAGATATGGGAGTTTGAAGCCGAGAAATGGTTGAGAAGGCAAAAAATTTTTCGCAATTCTGCTGCTCCAAACGCTTAACCAGAATGGCCTAGGGAAAAAATACACATACCGTTGTAATCGGGCGAGTCTCTACTTCCAGACGCTACAGGAATTTTTGGGTTAGGTCAATCCGTTCGCGAGATATGGGAGTTTGAAGCCAAGAAATGGTTGAGAAGGCAAAAAATTTTTCGCAATTCTGCTGCTCCAAACGCTTAACCAGAATGGCCTAGGGAAAAAATACACATACCGCTGTAATCGGGCGAGGTTCTACTTTCAGATGCAACAGGAATTTTTGGGTTAGGTCAATCCGTTCGCGAGATATGGGAGTTTGAAGCTAAGAATTGGTTGAGAAGGCAAAAAATTTTTCGCAATTCTGCTGCTCCAAACGCTTAACCAGAATGGCCTAGGGAAAAAATACACATACCGTTGTAATCGGGCGAGTCTCTACTTCCAGACGATACAGGAATGTTTGGGTTAGGTCAATCCGTTCGCGAGATATGGGAGTTTGAAGCCAAGAAATGGTTGAGAAGGCAAAAATTTTTCGCAATTCTGCTGCTCCAAACGCTTAACCAGAATGGCCTAGGGAATAAATACACATACCGTTGTAATCGGGCGAGTCTCTACTTCCAGACGCTACAGGAATTTTTGGGTTAGGTCAATCCGTTCGCGAGATATGGGAGTTTGAAGCCAAGAAATGGTTGAGAAGGCAAAAAATTTTTCGCAATTCTGCTGCTCCAAACGCTTAACCAGAATGGCCTAGGGAAAAAATACACATACCGCTGTAATCGGGCGAGGTTCTACTTTCAGATGCAATTGGAATTTTTGGGTAAGGTCAATCCGTTCGCGAGATATGGGAGTTTGAAGCCAAGAAATGGTTGAGAAGGCAAAAAATTTTTCGCAATTCTGCTGCTCCAAACGCTTAACCAGAATGGCCTAGGGAAAAAATACACATACCGCTGTAATCGGGCGAGGTTCTACTTTCAGATGCAATAGGAATTTTTGGGTTAGGTCAATCCGTTCGCGAGATATGGGAGTTTGAAGCCAAGAAATGGTTGAGAAGGCAAAAATTTTTCGCAATTCTGCTGCTCCAAACGCTTAACCAGAATGGCCTAGGGAAAAAATACACATACCGTTGTAATCGGGCGAGTCTCTACTTCCAGACGCTACAGGAATTTTTGGGTTAGGTCAATCCGTTCGCGAGATATGGGAGTTTGAAGCCAAGAAATGGTTGAGAAGGCAAAAAATTTCTCGCAATTCTGCTGCTCCAAACGCTTAACCAGAATGGCCTAGGGAAAAAATACACATACCGCTGTAATCGGGCGAGGTTCTACTTTCAGATGCAATAGGAATTTTTGGGTTAGGTCAATCCGTTCGCGAGATATGGGAGTTTGAAGCCAAGAAATGGTTGAGAAGGCAAAAAATTTCTTGCAATTCTGCTGCTCCAAACGCTTAAACAGAATGGCCTAGGGAAAAAATAAACATACCGTTGTAATCGGGCGAGTTTCTACTTTCAGATGCAATAGGAATTTTTGGGTCAGGTCAATCCGTGCGCGAGATATGGGAGTTTGAAGCCAAGAAATGGTTGAGAAGGCAAAAAATTTTTCGCATTTCTGCTGATCCAAACGCTTAAACAGAATGGCCTAGGGAAAAAATAAACATACCGTTGTAATCGGGCGAGTTTCTACTTTCAGATGCAATAGGAATTTTTGGGTCAGGTCAATCCGTGCGCGAGATATGGGAGTTTGAAGCCAAGAAATGGTTGAGAAGGCAAAAAATTTTTCGCATTTCTGCTGATCCAAACGCTTAACCAGAATGGTCTAGGGAAACAATACACATACCGTTGTAATCGGGCGAGGTTCTACTTTCAGATGCAATAGGAATTTTTGGGTTAGGTCAACCCGTTCGCGAGATATGGGAGTTTGAAGCCAAGAAATGGTTGAGAAGGCAAAAAATTTTTCGCAATTCTGCTGCTCCAAACGCTTAAACAGAATGGCCTAGGGAAAAAATACACATACCGTTGTAATCGGGCGAGTTTCTACTTTCAGATGCAACAGGAATTTTTGGGTTAGGTCAATCCGTTCGCGAGATATGGGCGTTTGAAGCTAAGAAATGGTTGAGAAGACAACAAATCTTTCGCACTTCTGCTGCTCCAAACGCTTAACCAGAATGGCCTAGGGAAAAAACACACATACCGTTGTAATCGGGCGAGTTTCTACTTTCAGATGCAATAGGAATTTTTGGGTTAGGTCAATCCGTTCGAGAGATATGGGAGTTTGAAGCCAAGAAATGGTTGAGAAGGCAAAAAATTTTTCGCAATTCTGCTGCTCCAAACGCTTAACCAGAATGGCCTAGGGAAAAAATACACATACCGCTGTAATCGGGCGAGGTTCTACTTTCAGATGCAATAGGAATTTTTGGGTTAGGTCAATCCGTTCGCGAGATATGGGAGTTTGAAGCCAAGAAATGGTTGAGAAGGCAAAAATTTTTCGCAATTCTGCTGCTCCAAACGCTTAACCAGAATGGCCTAGGGAAAAAATACACATACCGTTGTAATCGGGCGAGTCTCTACTTCCAGACGCTACAGGAATTTTTGGGTTAGGTCAATCCGTTCGCGAGATATGGGAGTTTGAAGCCAAGAAATGGTTGAGAAGGCAAAAAATTTTTCGCAATTCTGCTGCTCCAAACGCTTAACCAGAATGGCCTAGGGAAAAAATACACATACCGCTGTAATCGGGCGAGGTTCTACTTTCAGATGCAATTGGAATTTTTGGGTAAGGTCAATCCGTTCGCGAGATATGGGAGTTTGAAGCCAAGAAATGGTTGAGAAGGCAAAAAATTTTTCGCAATTCTGCTGCTCCAAACGCTTAACCAGAATGGCCTAGGGAAAAAATACACATACCGCTGTAATCGGGCGAGGTTCTACTTTCAGATGCAATAGGAATTTTTGGGTTAGGTCAATCCGTTCGCGAGATATGGGAGTTTGAAGCCAAGAAATGGTTGAGAAGGCAAAAAATTTCTTGCAATTCTGCTGCTCCAAACGCTTAAACAGAATGGCCTAGGGAAAAAATAAACATACCGTTGTAATCGGGCGAGTTTCTACTTTCAGATGCAATAGGAATTTTTGGGTCAGGTCAATCCGTGCGCGAGATATGGGAGTTTGAAGCCAAGAAATGGTTGAGAAGGCAAAAAATTTTTCGCATTTCTGCTGATCCAAACGCTTAACCAGAATGGTCTAGGGAAACAATACACATACCGTTGTAATCGGGCGAGGTTCTACTTTCAGATGCAATAGGAATTTTTGGGTTAGGTCAACCCGTTCGCGAGATATGGGAGTTTGAAGCCAAGAAATGGTTGAGAAGGCAAAAAATTTTTCGCAATTCTGCTGCTCCAAACGCTTAAACAGAATGGCCTAGGGAAAAAATACACATACCGTTGTAATCGGGCGAGTTTCTACTTTCAGATGCAACAGGAATTTTTGGGTTAGGTCAATCCGTTCGCGAGATATGGGCGTTTGAAGCTAAGAAATGGTTGAGAAGACAACAAATCTTTCGCACTTCTGCTGCTCCAAACGCTTAACCAGAATGGCCTAGGGAAAAAACACACATACCGTTGTAATCGGGCGAGTTTCTACTTTCAGATGCAATAGGAATTTTTGGGTTAGGTCAATCCGTTCGAGAGATATGGGAGTTTGAAGCCAAGAAATGGTTGAGAAGGCAAAAAATTTTTCGCAATTCTGCTGCTCCAAACGCTTAACCAGAATGGCCTAGGGAAAAAATACACATACCGTTGTAATCGGGCGAGTTTCTACTTTCAGATGCAACAGGAATTTTTGGGTTAGGTCAATCCGTTCGCGAGATATGGGAGTTTGAAGCTAAGAAATGGTTGAGAAGACAACAAATCTTTCGCACTTCTGCTGCTCCAAACGCTTAACCAGAATGGCCTAGGGAAAAAATACACATACCGTTGTAATCGGGCGAGTTTCGACTTTCAGATGCAATAGGATTTTTTGCGTTATGTCAATCCGTTCGCGAGATATGGGAGTTTGCAGCCAAGGAATGGTTGAGAAGGCAACAAATTTTTCGCAATTCTGCTGCTCCAAACGCTTAACCAGAATGGCCTAGGGAAAAAATACACATACCGTTGTAATCGGGCGAGTTTCTACTTTCAGATGCAATAGGAATTTTTGGGTTAGGACAATCCGTTCGCGAGATATGGAAGTTTGAAGCCGAGAAATGGTTGAGAAGGCAAAAAATTTTTCGCAATTCTGCTGCTCCAAACGCTTAACCAGAATGGCCTAGGGAAAAAATACACATACCGTTGTAATCGGGCGAGTCTCTACTTCCAGACGCTACAGGAATTTTTGGGTTAGGTCAATCCGTTCGCGAGATATGGGAGTTTGAAGCCAAGAAATGGTTGAGAAGGCAAAAAATTTTTCGCAATTCTGCTGCTCCAAACGCTTAACCAGAATGGCCTAGGGAAAAAATACACATACCGCTGTAATCGGGCGAGGTTCTACTTTCAGATGCAACAGGAATTTTTGGGTTAGGTCAATCCGTTCGCGAGATATGGGAGTTTGAAGCTAAGAATTGGTTGAGAAGGCAAAAAATTTTTCGCAATTCTGCTGCTCCAAACGCTTAACCAGAATGGCCTAGGGAAAAAATACACATACCGTTGTAATCGGGCGAGTCTCTACTTCCAGACGATACAGGAATTTTTGGGTTAGGTCAATCCGTTCGCGAGATATGGGAGTTTGAAGCCAAGAAATGGTTGAGGGGGCTACAAATTTTTCGCAATTCTGCTGCTCCAAACGCTTAACCAGAATGGCCTAGGGAAAAAATACACATACCGTTGTAATCGGGCGAGTCTCTACTTCCAGACGCTACAGGAATTTTTGGGTTAGGTCAATCCGTTCGCGAGATATGGGAGTTTGAAGCCAAGAAATGGTTGAGGAGGCAAAAAATTTTTCGCAATTCTGCTGCTCCAAACGCTTAACCAGAATGGCCTAGGGAAAAAATACACATACCGCTGTAATCGGGCGAGGTTCTACTTTCAGATGCAATAGGAATTTTTGGGTTAGGTCAATCCGTTCGCGAGATATGGGAGTTTGAAGCCAAGAAATGGTTGAGAAGGCAAAAAATTTCTTGCAATTCTGCTGCTCCAAACGCTTAAACAGAATGGCCTAGGGAAAAAATACAGATACCTTTGTAATCGGGCGAGTTTCTACTTTCAGATGCAACAGGAATTTTTGGGTTAGGTCAATCCGTTCGCGAGATATGGGAGTTTGAAACTAAGAAATGGTTGAGAAGACAACAAATCTTTCGCAATTCTGCTGCTCCAAACGCTTAAGCAGAATGGCCTAGGGAAGAAATACATATACCGTTGTAATCGGGCGAGTTTCTACTTTCAGATGCAATAGGAATTTTTGGGTTATGTCAATCCGTTCGCGAGATATGGGAGTTTGAAGCCAAGAAATGGTTGAGGGGGCTACAAATTTTTCGCAATTCTGCTGCTCCAAACGCTTAACCAGAATGGCCTAGGGAAAAAATACACATACCGTTGTAATCGGGCGAGTTTCGACTTTCAGATGCAATAGGAATTTTTGGGTTAGGTCAATCCGTTCGCGAGATATGGGAGTTTGAAACCAAGAAATGGTTGAGAAGGCAAAAAATTTTTCGCAATTCTGCTGCTCCAAACGCTTAACCAGAATGGCCTAGGGAAAAAATACACATACCGTTGTAATCGGGCGAGTTTCTACTTTCAGATGCAATAGGAATTTTTGGGTTAGGTCAATCCGTTCGCGAGATATGGGAGTTTGAAGCCAAGAAATGGTTGAGAATTCAAAAAATTTTTCGCAATTCTGCTGCTCCAAACGCTTAACCAGAATGGCCTAGGGAAAAAATACACATACCGTTGTAATCGGGCGAGTTTCTACTTTCAGATGCAATAGGAATTTTTGGGTTAGGTCAATCCGTTCGCGAGATATGGGAGTTTGAAGCCAAGAAATGGTTGAGAAGGCAAAAAATTTTTCGCAATTCTGCTGCTCCAAACGCTTAACCAGAATGGCCTAGGGAAAAAATAAACATACCGTTGTAATCGGGCGAGTTTCTACTTTCAGATGCAATAGGAATTTTTGGGTCAGGTCAATCCGTGCGCGAGATATGGGAGTTTGAAGCTAAGAATTGGTTGAGAAGGCAAAAAATTTTTCGCAATTCTGCTGCTCCAAACGCTTAACCAGAATGGCCTAGGGAAAAAATACACATACCGTTGTAATCGGGCGAGTCTCTACTTCCAGACGCTACAGGAATTTTTGGGTTAGGTCAATCCGTTCGCGAGATATGGGAGTTTGAAGCCAAGAAATGGTTGAGAAGGCAAAAAATTTTTCGCAATTCTGCTGCTCCAAACGCTTAACCAGAATGGCCTAGGGAAAAAATACACATACCGCTGTAATCGGGCGAGGTTCTACTTTCAGATGCAATAGGAATTTTTGGGTTAGGTCAATCCGTTCGCGAGATATGGGAGTTTGAAGCCAAGAAATGGTTGAGAAGGCAAAAAATTTCTTGCAATTCTGCTGCTCCAAACGCTTAAACAGAATGGCCTAGGGAAAAAATACATATACCGTTGTAATCGGGCGAGTTTCGACTTTCAGATGCAATAGGAATTTTTGGGTTATGTCAATCCGTTCGCGAGATATGGGAGTTTGAAGCCAAGAAATGGTTGAGGGGGCTACAAATTTTTCGCAATTCTGCTGCTCCAAACGCTTAACCAGAATGGCCTAGGGAAAAAATACACATACCGTTGTAATCGGGCGAGTTTCTACTTTCAGATGCAATAGGAATTTTTGGGTTAGGTCAATCCGTTCGCGAGATATGGGAGTTTGAAACCAAGAAATGGTTGAGAAGGCAAAAAATTTTTCGCAATTCTGCTGCTCCAAACGCTTAACCAGAATGGCCTAGGGAAAAAATACACATACCGTTGTAATCGGGCGAGTTTCTACTTTCAGATGCAAGAGGAATTTTTGGGTTAGGTCAATCCGTTCGCGAGATATGGGAGTTTGAAACCAAGAAATGGTTGAGAAGGCAAAAAATTTTTCGCAATTCTGCTGCTCCAAACGCTTAACCAGAATGGCCTAGGGAAAAAATACACATACCGTTGTAATCGGGCGAGTTTCTACTTTCAGATGCAATAGGAATTTTTGGGTTAGGTCAATCCGTTCGCGAGATATGGGAGTTTGAAGCCAAGAAATGGTTGAGAATTCAAAAAATTTTTCGCAATTCTGCTGCTCCAAACGCTTAACCAGAATGGCCTAGGGAAAAAATACACATACCGTTGTAATCGGGCGAGTTTCTACTTTCAGATGCAATAGGAATTTTTGGGTTAGGTCAATCCGTTCGCGAGATATGGGAGTTTGAAGCCAAGAAATGGTTGAGAAGGCAAAAAATTTTTCGCAATTCTGCTGCTCCAAACGCTTAACCAGAATGGCCTAGGGAAAAAATAAACATACCGTTGTAATCGGGCGAGTTTCTACTTTCAGATGCAATAGGAATTTTTGGGTCAGGTCAATCCGTGCGCGAGATATGGGAGTTTGAAGCTAAGAATTGGTTGAGAAGGCAAAAAATTTTTCGCAATTCTGCTGCTCCAAACGCTTAACCAGAATGGCCTAGGGAAAAAATACACATACCGTTGTAATCGGGCGAGTCTCTACTTCCAGACGATACAGGAATTTTTGGGTTAGGTCAATCCGTTCGCGAGATATGGGAGTTTGAAGCCAAGAAATGGTTGAGAAGGCAAAAATTTTTCGCAATTCTGCTGCTCCAAACGCTTAACCAGAATGGCCTAGGGAAAAAATACACATACCGTTGTAATCGGGCGAGTCTCTACTTCCAGACGCTACAGGAATTTTTGGGTTAGGTCAATCCGTTCGCGAGATATGGGAGTTTGAAGCCAAGAAATGGTTGAGAAGGCAAAGAATTTTTCGCAATTCTGCTGCTCCAAACGCTTAACCAGAATGGCCTAGGGAAAAAATACACATACCGCTGTAATCGGGCGAGGTTCTACTTTCAGATGCAATAGGAATTTTTGGGTTAGGTCAATCCGTTCGCGAGATATGGGAGTTTGAAGCCAAGAAATGGTTGAGAAGGCAAAAAATTTCTTGCAATTCTGCTGCTCCAAACGCTTAAACAGAATGGCCTAGGGAAAAAATACAGATACCTTTGTAATCGGGCGAGTTTCTACTTTCAGATGCAACAGGAATTTTTGGGTTAGGTCAATCCGTTCGCGAGATATGGGAGTTTGAAACTAAGAAATGGTTGAGAAGACAACAAATCTTTCGCAATTCTGCTGCTCCAAACGCTTAAGCAGAATGGCCTAGGGAAAAAATACATATACCGTTGTAATCGGGCGAGTTTCTACTTTCAGATGCAATAGGAATTTTTGGGTTATGTCAATCCGTTCGCGAGATATGGGAGTTTGAAGCTAAGAAATGGTTGAGAAGACAACAAATCTTTCGCAATTCTGCTGCTCCAAACGCTTAAGCAGAATGGCCTAGGGAAAAAATACATATACCGTTGTAATCGGGCGAGTTTCGACTTTCAGATGCAATAGGAATTTTTGGGTTATGTCAATCCGTTCGCGAGATATGGGAGTTTGAAGCCAAGAAATGGTTGAGGGGGCTACAAATTTTTCGCAATTCTGCTGCTCCAAACGCTTAACCAGAATGGCCTAGGGAAAAAATACACATACCGTTGTAATCGGGCGAGTTTCTACTTTCAGATGCAATAGGAATTTTTGGGTTAGGTCAATCCGTTCGCGAGATATGGGAGTTTGAAACCAAGAAATGGTTGAGAAGGCAAAAAATTTTTCGCAATTCTGCTGCTCCAAACGCTTAACCAGAATGGCCTAGGGAAAAAATACACATACCGTTGTAATCGGGCGAGTTTCTACTTTCAGATGCAAGAGGAATTTTTGGGTTAGGTCAATCCGTTCGCGAGATATGGGAGTTTGAAGCCAAGAAATGGTTGAGAATTCAAAAAATTTTTCGCAATTCTGCTGCTCCAAACGCTTAACCAGAATGGCCTAAGGAAAAAATACACATACCGTTGTAATCGGGCGAGTTTCTACTTTCAGATGCAACAGGAATTTTTGGGTTAGGTCAATCCGTTCGCGAGATATGGGAATTTGAAGCCAAGAAATGGTTGAGAAGGCAAAAAATTTTTCGCTATTCTGCTGCTCCAAACGCTTAACCAGAATTGCCTAGGGAAAAAATACACATACCGTTGTAATCGGGCGAGTTTCTACTTTCAGATGCAACAGGAATTTTTGGGTTAGGTGAATCCGTTCGCGAGATATGGGAGTTTGAAGCCAAGAAATGGTTGAGAAGGCAAAAAATTTTTCGCATTTCTGCTGCTCCAAACGCTTAACCAGAATGGCCTAGGGAAAAAATACAGATACCGTTGTAATCGGGCGAGTTTCTACTTTCAGATGCAATAGGAATTTTTGGGTTAGGTCAATCCGTTCGCGAGATATGGGAGTTTGAAGCCAAGAAATGGTTGAGAAGGCAAAAAATTTTTCGCAATTCTGCTGCTCCAAACGCTTAAACAGAATGGCCTAGGGGAAAAATACAGATACCGTTGTAATCGGGCGAGTTTCTACTTTCAGATGCAACAGGAATTTTTGGGTTAGGTCAATCCGTTCGCGAGATATGGGAGTTTGAAGCCAAGAAATGGTTGAGAAGGCAAAAAATTTTTTGCAATTCTGCTGCTCCAAACGCTTAAGCAGAATGGCCTAGGGAAAAAATACATATACCGTTGTAATCGGCCGAGTTTCGACTTTCAGATGCAACAGGAATTTTTGGGTTAGGTCAATCCGTTCGCGAGATATGGGTGTTTGAAACTAAGAAATGGTTGAGAAGACAACAAATCTTTCGCAATTCTGCTGCTCCAAACGCTTAAGCAGAATGGCCTAGGGAAAAAATACATATACCGTTGTAATCGGGCGAGTTTCGACTTTCAGATGCAATAGGAATTTTTGGGTTATGTCAATCCGTTCGCGAGATATGGGAGTTTGAAGCCAAGAAATGGTTGAGGGGGCAACAAATTTTTCGCAATTCTGCTGCTCCAAACGCTTAACCAGAATGGCCTAGGGAAAAAATACACATACCGTTGTAATCGGGCGAGTTTCTACTTTCAGATGCAATAGGAATTTTTGGGTTAGGTCAATCCGTTCGCGAGATATGGGAGTTTGAAACCAAGAAATGGTTGAGAAGGCAAAAAATTTTTCGCAATTCTGCTGCTCCAAACGCTTAACCAGAATGGCCTAGGGAAAAAATACACATACCGTTGTAATCGGGCGAGTTTCTACTTTCAGATGCAAGAGGAATTTTTGGGTTAGGTCAATCCGTTCGCGAGATATGGGAGTTTGAAGCCAAGAAATGGTTGAGAATTCAAAAAATTTTTCGCAATTCTGCTGCTCCAAACGCTTAACCAGAATGGCCTAAGGAAAAAATACACATACCGTTGTAATCGGGCGAGTTTCTACTTTCAGATGCAACAGGAATTTTTGGATTAGGTCAATCCGTTCGCGAGATATGGGAGTTTGAAGCCAAGAAATGGTTGAGAAGGCAAAAAATTTTTCGCTATTCTGCTGCTCCAAACGCTTAACCAGAATGGCTTAGGGAAAAAATACACATACCGTTGTAATCGGGCGAGTCTCTACTTCCAGACGCTACAGGAATTTTTGGGTTAGGTCAATCCGTTCGCGAGATATGGGAGTTTGAAGCCAAGAAATGGTTGAGAAGGCAAAAAATTTTTCGCAATTCTGCTGCTCCAAGCGCTTAACCAGAATGGCCTAGGGAAAAAATACACATACCGCTGTAATCGGGCGAGGTTCTACTTTCAGATGCAACAGGAATTTTTGGGTTAGGTCAATCCGTTCGCGAGATATGGGAGTTTGAAGCCAAGAAATGGTTGAGAAGGCAACAAATTTTTCGCAATTCCGCTGCTCCAAACGCTTAACCAGAATGGCCTAGGGAAAAAATACACATACCGTTGTAATCGGGCGAGTTTCTACTTTCAGATGCAACAGGAATTTTTGGGTTAGGTGAATCCGTTCGCGAGATATGGGAGTTTGAAGCCAAGAAATGGTTGAGAAGGCAAAAAATTTTTCGCATTTCTGCTGCTCCAAACGCTTAACCAGAATGGCCTAGGGAAAAAATACAGATACCGTTGTAATCGGGCGAGTTTCTACTTTCAGATGCAATAGGAATTTTTGGGTTAGGTCAATCCGTTCGCGAGATATGGGAGTTTGAAGCCAAGAAATGGTTGAGAAGGCAAAAAATTTTTCGCAATTCTGCTGCTCCAAACGCTTAAACAGAATGGCCTAGGGGAAAAATACAGATACCGTTGTAATCGGGCGAGTTTCTACTTTCAGATGCAACAGGAATTTTTGGGTTATGTCAATCCCTTCGCGAGATATGGGAGTTTGAAGCTAAGAAATGGTTGAGAAGACAACAAATCTTTCGCACTTCTGCTGCTCCAAATTCTTAACCAGAATGGCCTAGGGAAAAAATACACATACCGTTGTAATCGGGCGAGTCTCTACTTCCAGACGCTACAGGAATTTTTGGGTTAGGTCAATCCGTTCGCGAGATATGGGAGTTTGAAGCCAAGAAATGGTTGAGAAGGCAAAAAATTTTTCGCAATTCTGCTGCTCCAAACGCTTAACCAGAATGGCCTAGGGAAAAAATACACATACCGCTGTAATCGGGCGAGGTTCTACTTTCAGATGCAATTGGAATTTTTGGGTTAGGTCAATCCGTTCGCGAGATATGGGAGTTTGAAGCCAAGAAATGGTTGAGAAGGCAAAAAATTTTTCGCAATTCTGCTGCTCCAAACGCTTAACCAGAATGGCCTAGGGAAAAAATACACATACCGTTGTAATCGGGCGAGTTTCTACTTTCAGATGCAATAGGAATTTTTGGGTTAGGTCAATCCGTTCGCGAGATATGGGAGTTTGAAGCCAAGAAATGGTTGAGAATGCAAAAAATTTTTCGCAATTCTGCTGCTCCAAACGCTTAACCAGAATGGCCTAGGGAAAAAATACACATACCGTTGTAATCGGGCGAGTTTCTACTTTCAGATGCAACAGGAATTTTTGGGTTAGGTCAATCCGTTCGCGAGATATGGGAGTTTGAAGCCAAGAAATGGTTGAGAAGGCAAAAAATTTTTCGCGATTTCTGCTGCTCCAAACGCTTAACCAGAATGGCCTAGGGGAAAAATACAGATACCGTTGTAATCGGGCGAGTTTCTACTTTCAGATGCAATAGGAATTTTTGGGTTAGGTCAATCCGTTCGCGAGATATGGGTGATGAAGCCAAGAAATGGTTGAGAAGGCAAAAAATTTTTCGCAATTCTGCTGCTCCAAACGCTTAACCAGAATGGCCTAGGGAAAAAATACACATACCGTTGTAATCGGGCGAGTTTCTACTTTCAGATGCAATAGGAATTTTTGGGTTAGGTCAATCCGTTCGCGAGATATGGGAGTTTGAAGCCAAGAAATGGTTGAGAATGCAAAAAATTTTTCGCAATTCTGCTGCTCCAAACGCTTAACCAGAATGGCCTAAGGAAAAAATACACATACGTTTGTAATCGGGCGAGTTTCTACTTTCAGATGCAACAGGAATTTTTGGGTTAGGTCAATCCGTTCGCGAGATATGGGAGTTTGAAGCCAAGAAATGATTGAGAAGGCAAAAAATTTTTCGCTATTCTGCTGCTCCAAACGCTTAACCAGAATGGCTTAGGGAAGAAATACACATACCGTTGTAATCGGGCGAGTCTCTACTTCCAGACGCTACAGGAATTTTTGGGTTAGGTCAATCCGTTCGCGAGATATGGGAGTTTGAAGCCAAGAAATGGTTGAGAAGGCAAAAAATTTTTCGCAATTCTGCTGCTCCAAGCGCTTAACCAGAATGGCCTAGGGAAAAAATACACATACCGCTGTAATCGGGCGAGGTTCTACTTTCAGATGCAACAGGAATTTTTGGGTTAGGTCAATCCGTTCGCGAGATATGGGAGTTTGAAGCCAAGAAATGGTTGAGAAGGCAACAAATTTTTCGCAATTCCGCTGCTCCAAACGCTTAACCAGAATGGCCTAGGGAAAAAATACACATACCGTTGTAATCGGGCGAGTTTCTACTTTCAGATGCAACAGGAATTTTTGGGTTAGGTGAATCCGTTCGCGAGATATGGGAGTTTGAAGCCAAGAAATTGTTGAGAAGGCAAAAAATTTTTCGCATTTCTGCTGCTCCAAACGCTTAACCAGAATGGCCTAGGGAAAAAATACAGATACCGTTGTAATCGGGCGAGTTTCTACTTTCAGATGCAATAGGAATTTTTGGGTTAGGTCAATCCGTTCGCGAGATATGGGAGTTTGAAGCCAAGAAATGGTTGAGAAGGCAAAAAATTTTTCGCAATTCTGCTGCTCCAAACGCTTAAACAGAATGGCCTAGGGGAAAAATACAGATACCGTTGTAATCGGGCGAGTTTCTACTTTCAGATGCAACAGGAATTTTTGGGTTAGGTCAATCCCTCCGCGAGATATGGGAGTTTGAAGCTAAGAAATGGTTGAGAAGACAACAAATCTTTCGCACTTCTGCTGCTCCAAATTCTTAACCAGAATGGCCTAGGGAAAAAATACACATACCGTTGTAAGCGGGCGAGTTTCGACTTTCAGATGCAATAGGAATTTTTGGGTTAGGTCAATCCGTTCGCGAGGTATGGGAGTTTGAAGCCAAGAAATGGTTGAGAAGGCAACAAATTTTTCGCAATTCTGCTGCTCCAAACGCTTAACCAGAATGGCCTAGGGAAAAAATACACATACCTTTGTAATCGAGCGAGTTTCTACTTTCAGATGCAATAGGAATTTTTGGGTTAGGTCAATCCGTTCGCGAGATATGGGAGTTTGAAGCCAAGAAATGGTTGAGAAGGCAAAAAATTTTCCGCAATTCTGCTGCTCCAAACGCTTAACCAGAATGGCCTAGGGAAAAAATACACATACCGTTGTAATCGGGCGAGTCTCTACTTCCAGACGCTACAGGAATTTTTGGGTTAGGTCAATCCGTTCGCGAGATATGGGAGTTTGAAGCCAAGAAATGGTTGAGAAGGCAAAAAATTTTTCGCAATTCTGCTGCTCCAAACGCTTAACCAGAATGGCCTAGGGAAAAAATGCAGATACCGTTGTAATCGGGCGAGTTTCTACTTTCAGATGCAATAGGAATTTTTGGGTTAGGTCAATCCGTTCGCGAGATATGGGTGATGAAGCCAAGAAATGGTTGAGAAGGCAAAAAATTTTTCGCAATTCTGCTGCTCCAAACGCTTAACCAGAATGGCCTAGGGAAAAAATACACATACTGTTGTAATCGGGCGAGTTTCTACTTTCAGATGCAATAGGAATTTTTGGGTTAGGTCAATCCGTTCGCGAGATATGGGAGTTTGAAGCCAAGAAATGGTTGAGAATGCAAAAAATTTTTCGCAATTCTGCTGCTCCAAACGCTTAACCAGAATGGCCTAGGGAAAAAATACACATACCGTTGTAATCGGGCGAGTTTCTACTTTCAGATGCAACAGGAATTTTTGGGTTAGGTCAATCCGTTCGCGAGATATGGGAGTTTGAAGCCAAGAAATGGTTGAGAAGGCAAAAAATTTTTCGCATTTCTGCTGCTCCAAACGCTTAACCAGAATGGCCTAGGGAAAAAATACAGATACCGTTGTAATCGGGCGAGTTTCTACTTTCAGATGCAATAGGAATTTTTGGGTTAGGTCAATCCGTTCGCGAGATATGGGTGATGAAGCCAAGAAATGGTTGAGAAGGCAAAAAATTTTTCGCAATTCTGCTGCTCCAAACGCTTAACCAGAATGGCCTAGGGAAAAAATACACATACCGTTGTAATCGGGCGAGTTTCTACTTTCAGATGCAATAGGAATTTTTGGGTCAGGTCAATCCGTTCGCGAGATATGGGAGTTTGAAGCCAAGAAATGGTTGAGAAGGCAAAAAATTTTTCGCATTTCTGCTGATCCAAACGCTTAACCAGAATGGTCTAGGGAAACAATACACATACCGTTGTAATCGGGCGAGTTTCTACTTTCAGATGCAATACGAATTTTTGGGTTAGGTCAACCCGTTCGCGAGATATGGGAGTTTGAAGCCAAGAAATGGTTGAGAAGGCAAAAAATTTTTCGCAATTCTGCTGCTCCAAACGCTTAAACAGAATGGCCTAGGGAAAAAATACAGATACCGTTGTAATCGGGCGAGTTTCTACTTTCAGATGCAACAGGAATTTTTGGGTTAGGTCAATCCGTTCGCGAGGTATGGGTGTTTGAAGCCAAGAAATGGTTGAGAAGGCAACAAATTTTTCGCAATTCTGCTGCTCCAAACGCTTAACCAGAATGGCCTAGGGAAAAAATATACATACCGTTGTAATCGGGCGAGTCTCTACTTCCAGACGCCACAGGAATTTTTGGGTTAGGTCAATCCGTTCGCGAGATATGGGAGTTTGAAGCCAAGAAATGGTTGAGAAGGCAAAAAATTTTTCGCAATTCTGCTGCTCCAAGCGCTTAACCAGAATGGCCTAGGGAAAAAATACACATACCGCTGTAATCGGGCGAGGTTCTACTTTCAGATGCAACAGGAATTTTTGGGTTAGGTCAATCCGTTCGCGAGATATGGGAGTTTGAAGCCAAGAAATGGTTGAGAAGGCAACAAATTTTTCGCAATTCCGCTGCTCCAAACGCTTAACCAGAATGGCCCAGGGAAAAAATACACATACCGTTGTAATCGGGCGAGTTTCTACTTTCAGATGCAACAGGAATTTTTGGGTTAGGTGAATCCGTTCGCGAGATATGGGAGTTTGAAGCCAAGAAATGGTTGAGAAGGCAAAAAATTTTTCGCATTTCTGCTGATCCAAACGCTTAACCAGAATGGTCTAGGGAAACAATACACATACCGTTGTAATCGGGCGAGTTTCTACTTTCAGATGCAATAGGAATTTTTGGGTTAGGTCAACCCGTTCGCGAGATATGGGAGTTTGAAGCCAAGAAATGGTTGAGAAGGCAAAAAATTTTTCGCAATTCTGCTGCTCCAAACGCTTAAACAGAATGGCCTAGGGAAAAAATACAGATACCGTTGTAATCGGGCGAGTTTCTACTTTCAGATGCAACAGGAATTTTTGGGTTAGGTCAATCCGTTCGCGAGATATGGGAGTTTGAAGCCAAGAAATGGTTGAGAAGGCAAAAAATTTTTCGCAATTCTGCTGCTCCAAACGCTTAACCAGTATGGCCTAGGGAAAAAATACACATACCGTTGTAATCGGGCGAGTTTCTACTTTCAGATGCAACAGGAATTTTTGGGTTAGGTCAATCCGTTCGCGAGATATGGGAGTTTGAAGCCAAGAAATGGTTGAGAAGGCAAAAAATTTTTCGCATTTCTGCTGCTCCAAACGCTTAACCAGAATGGCCTAGGGAAAAAATACAGATACCGTTGTAATCGGGCGAGTTTCTACTTTCAGATGCAATAGGAATTTTTGGGTTAGGTCAATCCGTTCGCGAGATATGGGTGATGAAGCCAAGAAATGGTTGAGAAGGCAAAAAATTTTTCGCAATTCTGCTGTTCCAAACGCTTAACCAGAATGGCCTAGGGAAAAAATACACATACCGTTGTAATCGGGCGAGTTTCTACTTTCAGATGCAATAGGAATTTTTGGGTCAGGTCAATCCGTTCGCGAGATATGGGAGTTTGAAGCCAAGAAATGGTTGAGAAGGCAAAAAATTTTTCGCAATTCTGCTGCTCCAAGCGCTTAACCAGAATGGCCTAGGGAAAAAATACACATACCGCTGTAATCGGGCGAGGTTCTACTTTCAGATGCAACAGGAATTTTTGGGTTAGGTCAATCCGTTCGCGAGATATGGGAGTTTGAAGCCAAGAAATGGTTGAGAAGGCAACAAATTTTTCGCAATTCCGCTGCTCCAAACGCTTAACCAGAATGGCCTAGGGAAAAAATACACATACCGTTGTAATCGGGCGAGTTTCTACTTTCAGATGCAACAGGAATTTTTGGGTTAGGTGAATCCGTTCGCGAGATATGGGAGTTTGAAGCCAAGAAATGGTTGAGAAGGCAAAAAATTTTTCGCATTTCTGCTGCTCCAAACGCTTAACCAGAATGGCCTAGGGAAAAAATACAGATACCGTTGTAATCGGGCGAGTTTCTACTTTCAGATGCAATAGGAATTTTTGGGTTAGGTCAATCCGTTCGCGAGATATGGGAGTTTGAAGCCAAGAAATGGTTGAGAAGGCAAAAAATTTTTCGCAATTCTGCTGCTCCAAACGCTTAAACAGAATGGCCTAGGGGAAAAATACAGATACCGTTGTAATCGGGCGAGTTTCTACTTTCAGATGCAACAGGAATTTTTGGGTTATGTCAATCCCTTCGCGAGATATGGGAGTTTGAAGCTAAGAAATGGTTGAGAAGACAACAAATCTTTCGCACTTCTGCTGCTCCAAATTCTTAACCAGAATGGCCTAGGGAAAAAATACACATACCGTTGTAATCGGGCGAGTTTCGACTTTCAGATGCAATAGGAATTTTTGGGTTAGGTCAATCCGTTCGCGAGGTATGGGAGTTTGAAGCCAAGAAATGGTTGAGAAGGCAACAAATTTTTCGCAATTCTGCTGCTCCAAACGCTTAACCAGAATGGCCTAGGGAAAAAATACACATACCTTTGTAATCGAGCGAGTTTCTACTTTCAGATGCAATAGGAATTTTTGGGTTAGGTCAATCCGTTCGCGAGATATGGGAGTTTGAAGCCAAGAAATGGTTGAGAAGGCAAAAAATTTTCCGCAATTCTGCTGCTCCAAACGCTTAACCAGAATGGCCTAGGGAAAAAATAAACATACCGTTGTAATCGGGCGAGTCTCTACTTCCAGACGCTACAGGAATTTTTGGGTTAGGTCAATCCGTTCGCGAGATATGGGAGTTTGAAGCCAAGAAATGGTTGAGAAGGCAAAAAATTTTTCGCAATTCTGCTGCTCCAAACGCTTAACCAGAATGGCCTCGGGAAAAAATACACATACCGCTGTAATCGGGCGAGGTTCTACTTTCAGATGCAATTGGAATTTTTGGGTTAGGTCAATCCGTTCGCGAGATATGGGAGTTTGAAGCCAAGAAATGGTTGAGAAGGCAAAAAATTTTTCGCAATTCTGCTGCTCCAAACGCTTAACCAGAATGGCCTAGGGAAAAAATACACATACCGTTGTAATCGGGCGAGTTTCTACTTTCAGATGCAACAGGAATTTTTGGGTTAGGTCAATCCGTTCGCGAGATATGGGAGTTTGAAGCCAAGAAATGGTTGAGAAGGCAAAAAATTTTTCGCATTTCTGCTGCTCCAAACGCTTAACCAGAATGGCCTAGGGGAAAAATACAGATACCGTTGTAATCGGGCGAGTTTCTACTTTCAGATGCAATAGGAATTTTTGGGTTAGGTCAATCCGTTCGCGAGATATGGGTGATGAAGCCAAGAAATGGTTGAGAAGGCAAAAAATTTTTCGCAATTCTGCTGCTCCAAACGCTTAACCAGAATGGCCTAGGGAAAAAATACACATACCGTTGTAATCGGGCGAGTTTCTACTTTCAGATGCAATAGGAATTTTTGGGTTAGGTCAATCCGTTCGCGAGATATGGGAGTTTGAAGCCAAGAAATGGTTGAGAAGGCAACAAATTTTTCGCAATTCTGCTGCTCCAAACGCTTAACCAGAATGGCCTAGGGAAAAAATACACATACCTTTGTAATCGAGCGAGTTTCTACTTTCAGATGCAATAGGAATTTTTGGGTTAGGTCAATCCGTTCGCGAGATATGGGAGTTTGAAGCCAAGAAATGGTTGAGAAGGCAAAAAATTTTCCGCAATTCTGCTGCTCCAAACGCTTAACCAGAATGGCCTAGGGAAAAAATAAACATACCGTTGTAATCGGGCGAGTCTCTACTTCCAGACGCTACAGGAATTTTTGGGTTAGGTCAATCCGTTCGCGAGATATGGGAGTTTGAAGCCAAGAAATGGTTGAGAAGGCAAAAAATTTTTCGCAATTCTGCTGCTCCAAACGCTTAACCAGAATGGCCTAGGGAAAAAATACACATACCGCTGTAATCGGGCGAGGTTCTACTTTCAGATGCAATTGGAATTTTTGGGTTAGGTCAATCCGTTCGCGAGATATGGGAGTTTGAAGCCAAGAAATGGTTGAGAAGGCAAAAAATTTTTCGCAATTCTGCTGCTCCAAACGCTTAACCAGAATGGCCTAGGGAAAAAATACACATACCGTTGTAATCGGGCGAGTTTCTACTTTCAGATGCAATAGGAATTTTTGGGTTAGGTCAATCCGTTCGCGAGATATGGGAGTTTGAAGCCAAGAAATGGTTGAGAATGCAAAAAATTTTTCGCAATTCTGCTGCTCCAAACGCTTAACCAGAATGGCCTAGGGAAAAAATACACATACCGTTGTAATCGGGCGAGTTTCTACTTTCAGATGCAACAGGAATTTTTGGGTTAGGTCAATCCGTTCGCGAGATATGGGAGTTTGAAGCCAAGAAATGGTTGAGAAGGCAAAAAATTTTTCGCATTTCTGCTGCTCCAAACGCTTAACCAGAATGGCCTAGGGGAAAAATACAGATACCGTTGTAATCGGGCGAGTTTCTACTTTCAGATGCAATAGGAATTTTTGGGTTAGGTCAATCCGTTCGCGAGATATGGGTGATGAAGCCAAGAAATGGTTGAGAAGGCAAAAAATTTTTCGCAATTCTGCTGCTCCAAACGCTTAACCAGAATGGCCTAGGGAAAAAATACACATACCGTTGTAATCGGGCGAGTTTCTACTTTCAGATGCAATAGGAATTTTTGGGTTAGGTCAATCCGTTCGCGAGATATGGGAGTTTGAAGCCAAGAAATGGTTGAGAATGCAAAAAATTTTTCGCAATTCTGCTGCTCCAAACGCTTAACCAGAATGGCCTAAGGAAAGAATACACATACCGTTGTAATCGGGCGAGTTTCTACTTTCAGATGCAACAGGAATTTTTGGGTTAGGTGAATCCGTTCGCGAGATATGGGAGTTTGAAGCCAAGAAATGGTTGAGAAGGCAAAAAATTTTTCGCATTTCTGCTGCTCCAAACGCTTAACCAGAATGGCCTAGGGAAAAAATACAGATACCGTTGTAATCGGGCGAGTTTCTACTTTCAGATGCAATAGGAATTTTTGGGTTAGGTCAATCCGTTCGCGAGATATGGGAGTTTGAAGCCAAGAAATGGTTGAGAAGGCAAAAAATTTTTCGCAATTCAGCTGCTCCAAACGCTTAAACAGAATGGCCTAGGGGAAATACACATACCGCTGTAATCGGGCGAGGTTCTACTTTCAGATGCAACAGGAATTTTTGGGTTAGGTCAATCCGTTCGCGAGATATGGGAGTTTGAAGCCAAGAAATGGTTGAGAAGGCAACAAATTTTTCGCAATTCCGCTGCTCCAAACGCTTAACCAGAATGGCCTAGGGAAAAAATACACATACCGTTGTAATCGGGCGAGTTTCTACTTTCAGATGCAACAGGAATTTTTGGGTTAGGTGAATCCGTTCGCGAGATATGGGAGTTTGAAGCCAAGAAATGGTTGAGAAGGCAAAAAGTTTTTCGCATTTCTGCTGCTCCAAACGCTTAACCAGAATGGCCTAGGGAAAAAATACAGATACCGTTGTAATCGGGCGAGTTTCTACTTTCAGATGCAATAGGAATTTTTGGGTTAGGTCAATCCGTTCGCGAGATATGGGAGTTTGAAGCCAAGAAATGGTTGAGAAGGCAAAAAATTTTTCGCAATTCTGCTGCTCCAAACGCTTAAACAGAATGGCCTAGGGGAAAAATACAGATACCGTTGTAATCGGGCGAGTTTCTACTTTCAGATGCAACAGGAATTTTTGGGTTATGTCAATCCCTTCGCGAGATATGGGAGTTTGAAGCTAAGAAATGGTTGAGAAGACAACAAATCTTTCGCACTTCTGCTGCTCCAAATTCTTAACCAGAATGGCCTAGGGAAAAAATACACATACCGTTGTAATCGGGCGAGTTTCGACTTTCAGATGCAATAGGAATTTTTGGGTTAGGTCAATCCGTTCGCGAGGTATGGGAGTTTGAAGCCAAGAAATGGTTGAGAAGGCAACAAATTTTTCGCAATTCTGCTGCTCCAAACGCTTAACCAGAATGGCCTAGGGAAAAAATACACATACCTTTGTAATCGAGCGAGTTTCTACTTTCAGATGCAATAGGAATTTTTGGGTTAGGTCAATCCGTTCGCGAGATATGGGAGTTTGAAGCCAAGAAATGGTTGAGAAGGCAAAAAATTTTTCGCAATTCTGCTGCTCCAAACGCTTAACCAGAATGGCCTAGGGAAAAAATACACATACCGCTGTAATCGGGCGAGGTTCTACTTTCAGATGCAATTGGAATTTTTGGGTTAGGTCAATCCGTTCGCGAGATATGGGAGTTTGAAGCCAAGAAATGGTTGAGAAGGCAAAAAGTTTTTCGCATTTCTGCTGCTCCAAACGCTTAACCAGAATGGCCTAGGGAAAAAATACAGATACCGTTGTAATCGGGCGAGTTTCTACTTTCAGATGCAATAGGAATTTTTGGGTTAGGTCAATCCGTTCGCGAGATATGGGAGTTTGAAGCCAAGAAATGGTTGAGAAGGCAAAAAATTTTTCGCAATTCTGCTGCTCCAAACGCTTAAACAGAATGGCCTAGGGGAAAAATACAGATACCGTTGTAATCGGGCGAGTTTCTACTTTCAGATGCAACAGGAATTTTTGGGTTATGTCAATCCCTTCGCGAGATATGGGAGTTTGAAGCTAAGAAATGGTTGAGAAGACAACAAATCTTTCGCACTTCTGCTGCTCCAAATTCTTAACCAGAATGGCCTAGGGAAAAAATACACATACCGTTGTAATCGGGCGAGTTTCGACTTTCAGATGCAATAGGAATTTTTGGGTTAGGTCAATCCGTTCGCGAGGTATGGGAGTTTGAAGCCAAGAAATGGTTGAGAAGGCAACAAATTTTTCGCAATTCTGCTGCTCCAAACGCTTAACCAGAATGGCCTAGGGAAAAAATACACATACCTTTGTAATCGAGCGAGTTTCTACTTTCAGATGCAATAGGAATTTTTGGGTTAGGTCAATCCGTTCGCGAGATATGGGAGTTTGAAGCCAAGAAATGGTTGAGAAGGCAAAAAATTTTTCGCAATTCTGCTGCTCCAAACGCTTAACCAGAATGGCCTAGGGAAAAAATACACATACCGCTGTAATCGGGCGAGGTTCTACTTTCAGATGCAATTGGAATTTTTGGGTTAGGTCAATCCGTTCGCGAGATATGGGAGTTTGAAGCCAAGAAATGGTTGAGAAGGCAAAAAATTTTTCGCAATTCTGCTGCTCCAAACGCTTAACCAGAATGGCCTAGGGAAAAAATACACATACCGTTGTAATCGGGCGAGTTTCTACTTTCAGATGCAATAGGAATTTTTGGGTTAGGTCAATCCGTTCGCGAGATATGGGAGTTTGAATCCAAGAAATGGTTGAGAATGCAAAAAATTTTTCGCAATTCTGCTGCTCCAAACGCTTAACCAGAATGGCCTAGGGAAAAAATACACATACCGTTGTAATCGGGCGAGTTTCTACTTTCAGATGCAACAGGAATTTTTGGGTTAGGTCAATCCGTTCGCGAGATATGGGAGTTTGAAGCCAAGAAATGGTTGAGAAGGCAAAAAATTTTTCGCATTTCTGCTGCTCCAAACGCTTAACCAGAATGGCCTAGGGGAAAAATACAGATACCGTTGTAATCGGGCGAGTTTCTACTTTCAGATGCAATAGGAATTTTTGGGTTAGGTCAATCCGTTCGCGAGATATGGGTGATGAAGCCAAGAAATGGTTGAGAAGGCAAAAAATTTTTCGCAATTCTGCAGCTCCAAACGCTTAACCAGAATGGCCTAGGGAAAAAATACACATACCGTTGTAATCGGGCGAGTTTCTACTTTCAGATGCAATAGGAATTTTTGGGTTAGGTCAATCCGTTCGCGAGATATGGGAGTTTGAAGCCAAGAAATGGTTGAGAATGCAAATAATTTTTCGCAATTCTGCTGCTCCAAACGCTTAACCAGAATGGCCTAAGGAAAAAATACACATACCGTTGTAATCGGGCGAGTTTCTACTTTCAGATGCAACAGGAATTTTTGGGTTAGGTCAATCCGTTCGCGAGATATGGGAGTTTGAAGCCAAGAAATGGTTGAGAAGGCAAAAAATTTTTCGCTATTCTGCTGCTCCAAACGCTTAACCAGAATGGCTTAGGGAAAAAATACACATACCGTTGTAATCGGGCGAGTCTCTACTTCCAGACGCTACAGGAATTTTTGGGTTAGGTCAATCCGTTCGCGAGATATGGGAGTTTGAAGCCAAGAAATGGTTGAGAAGGCAAAAAATTTTTCGCAATTCTGCTGCTCCAAGCGCTTAACCAGAATGGCCTAGGGAAAAAATACACATACCGCTGTAATCGGGCGAGGTTCTACTTTCAGATGCAACAGGAATTTTTGGGTTAGGTCAATCCGTTCGCGAGATATGGGAGTTTGAAGCCAAGAAATGGTTGAGAAGGCAACAAATTTTTCGCAATTCCGCTGCTCCAAACGCTTAACCAGAATGGCCTAGGGAAAAAATACACATACCGTTGTAATCGGGCGAGTTTCTACTTTCAGATGCAACAGGAATTTTTGGGTTAGGTGAATCCGTTCGCGAGATATGGGAGTTTGAAGCCAAGAAATTGTTGAGAAGGCAAAAAATTTTTCGCATTTCTGCTGCTCCAAACGCTTAACCAGAATGGCCTAGGGAAAAAATACAGATACCGTTGTAATCGGGCGAGTTTCTACTTTCAGATGCAATAGGAATTTTTGGGTTAGGTCAATCCGTTCGCGAGATATGGGAGTTTGAAGCCAAGAAATGGTTGAGAAGGCAAAAAATTTTTCGCATTTCTGCTGCTCCAAACGCTTAACCAGAATGGCCTAGGGAAAAAATACACATACCGTTGTAATCGGGCGAGTTTCTACTTTCAGATGCAATAGGAATTTTTGGGTTAGGTCAATCCGTTCGCGAGATATGGGAGTTTGAAGCCAAGAAATGGTTGAGAATGCAAAAAATTTTTCGCAATTCTGCTGCTCCAAACGCTTAACCAGAATGGCCTAGGGAAAAAATACACATACCGCTGTAATCGGGCGAGGTTCTACTTTCAGATGCAATTGGAATTTTTGGGTTAGGTCAATCCGTTCGCGAGATATGGGAGTTTGAAGCCAAGAAATGGTTGAGAAGGCAAAAAATTTTTCGCAATTCTGCTGCTCCAAACGCTTAACCAGAATGGCCTAGGGAAAAAATACACATACCGTTGTAATCGGGCGAGTTTCTACTTTCAGATGCAATAGGAATTTTTGGGTTAGGTCAATCCGTTCGCGAGATATGGGAGTTTGAAGCCAAGAAATGGTTGAGAATGCAAAAAATTTTTCGCAATTCTGCTGCTCCAAACGCTTAACCAGAATGGCCTAGGGAAAAAATACACATACCGTTGTAATCGGGCGAGTTTCTACTTTCAGATGCAACAGGAATTTTTGGGTTAGGTCAATCCGTTCGCGAGATATGGGAGTTTGAAGCCAAGAAATGGTTGAGAAGGCAAAAAATTTTTCGCATTTCTGCTGCTCCAAACGCTTAACCAGAATGGCCTAGGGGAAAAATACAGATACCGTTGTAATCGGGCGAGTTTCTACTTTCAGATGCAATAGGAATTTTTGGGTTAGGTCAATCCGTTCGCGAGATATGGGTGATGAAGCCAAGAAATGGTTGAGAAGGCAAAAAATTTTTCGCAATTCTGCTGCTCCAAACGCTTAACCAGAATGGCCTAGGGAAAAAATACACATACCGTTGTAATCGGGCGAGTTTCTACTTTCAGATGCAATAGGAATTTTTGGGTTAGGTCAATCCGTTCGCGAGATATGGGAGTTTGAAGCCAAGAAATGGTTGAGAATGCAAATAATTTTTCGCAATTCTGCTGCTCCAAACGCTTAACCAGAATGGCCTAAGGAAAAAATACACATACCGTTGTAATCGGGCGAGTTTCTACTTTCAGATGCAACAGGAATTTTTGGGTTAGGTCAATCCGTTCGCGAGATATGGGAGTTTGAAGCCAAGAAATGGTTGAGAAGGCAAAAAATTTTTCGCTATTCTGCTGCTCCAAACGCTTAACCAGAATGGCTTAGGGAAAAAATACACATACCGTTGTAATCGGGCGAGTCTCTACTTCCAGACGCTACAGGAATTTTTGGGTTAGGTCAATCCGTTCGCGAGATATGGGAGTTTGAAGCCAAGAAATGGTTGAGAAGGCAAAAAATTTTTCGCAATTCTGCTGCTCCAAGCGCTTAACCAGAATGGCCTAGGGAAAAAATACACATACCGCTGTAATCGGGCGAGGTTCTACTTTCAGATGCAACAGGAATTTTTGGGTTAGGTCAATCCGTTCGCGAGATATGGGAGTTTGAAGCCAAGAAATGGTTGAGAAGGCAACAAATTTTTCGCAATTCCGCTGCTCCAAACGCTTAACCAGAATGGCCTAGGGAAAAAATACACATACCGTTGTAATCGGGCGAGTTTCTACTTTCAGATGCAACAGGAATTTTTGGGTTAGGTGAATCCGTTCGCGAGATATGGGAGTTTGAAGCCAAGAAATTGTTGAGAAGGCAAAAAATTTTTCGCATTTCTGCTGCTCCAAACGCTTAACCAGAATGGCCTAGGGAAAAAATACAGATACCGTTGTAATCGGGCGAGTTTCTACTTTCAGATGCAATAGGAATTTTTGGGTTAGGTCAATCCGTTCGCGAGATATGGGAGTTTGAAGCCAAGAAATGGTTGAGAAGGCAAAAAATTTTTCGCAATTCTGCTGCTCCAAACGCTTAAACAGAATGGCCTAGGGGAAAAATACAGATACCGTTGTAATCGGGCGAGTTTCTACTTTCAGATGCAACAGGAATTTTTGGGTTAGGTCAATCCCTTCGCGAGATATGGGAGTTTGAAGCTAAGAAATGGTTGAGAAGACAACAAATCTTTCGCACTTCTGCTGCTCCAAATTCTTAACCAGAATGGCCTAGGGAAAAAATACACATACCGTTGTAAGCGGGCGAGTTTCGACTTTCAGATGCAATAGGAATTTTTGGGTTAGGTCAATCCGTTCGCGAGGTATGGGAGTTTGAAGCCAAGAAATGGTTGAGAAGGCAACAAATTTTTCGCAATTCTGCTGCTCCAAACGCTTAACCAGAATGGCCTAGGGAAAAAATACACATACCTTTGTAATCGAGCGAGTTTCTACTTTCAGATGCAATAGGAATTTTTGGGTTAGGTCAATCCGTTCGCGAGATATGGGAGTTTGAAGCCAAGAAATGGTTGAGAAGGCAAAAAATTTTCCGCAATTCTGCTGCTCCAAACGCTTAACCAGAATGGCCTAGGGAAAAAATACACATACCGTTGTAATCGGGCGAGTCTCTACTTCCAGACGCTACAGGAATTTTTGGGTTAGGTCAATCCGTTCGCGAGATATGGGAGTTTGAAGCCAAGAAATGGTTGAGAAGGCAAAAAATTTTTCGCAATTCTGCTGCTCCAAACGCTTAACCAGAATGGCCTAGGGAAAAAATACAGATACCGTTGTAATCGGGCGAGTTTCTACTTTCAGATGCAATAGGAATTTTTGGGTTAGGTCAATCCGTTCGCGAGATATGGGTGATGAAGCCAAGAAATGGTTGAGAAGGCAAAAAATTTTTCGCAATTCTGCTGCTCCAAACGCTTAACCAGAATGGCCTAGGGAAAAAATACACATACTGTTGTAATCGGGCGAGTTTCTACTTTCAGATGCAATAGGAATTTTTGGGTTAGGTCAATCCGTTCGCGAGATATGGGAGTTTGAAGCCAAGAAATGGTTGAGAATGCAAAAAATTTTTCGCAATTCTGCTGCTCCAAACGCTTAACCAGAATGGCCTAGGGAAAAAATACACATACCGTTGTAATCGGGAGAGTTTCTACTTTCAGATGCAACAGGAATTTTTGGTTTAGGTCAATCCGTTCGCGAGATATGGGAGTTTGAAGCCAAGAAATGGTTGAGAAGGCAAAAAATTTTTCGCATTTCTGCTGCTCCAAACGCTTAACCAGAATGGCCTAGGGAAAAAATACAGATACCGTTGTAATCGGGCGAGTTTCTACTTTCAGATGCAATAGGAATTTTTGGGTTAGGTCAATCCGTTCGCGAGATATGGGTGATGAAGCCAAGAAATGGTTGAGAAGGCAAAAAATTTTTCGCAATTCTGCTGCTCCAAACGCTTAACCAGAATGGCCTAGGGAAAAAATACACATACCGTTGTAATCGGGCGAGTTTCTACTTTCAGATGCAATAGGAATTTTTGGGTCAGGTCAATCCGTTCGCGAGATATGGGAGTTTGAAGCCAAGAAATGGTTGAGAAGGCAAAAAATTTTTCGCATTTCTGCTGATCCAAACGCTTAACCAGAATGGTCGAGGGAAACAATACACATACCGTTGTAATCGGGCGAGTTTCTACTTTCAGATGCAATACGAATTTTTGGGTTAGGTCAACCCGTTCGCGAGATATGGGAGTTTGAAGCCAAGAAATGGTTGAGAAGGCAAAAAATTTTTCGCAATTCTGCTGCTCCAAACGCTTAAACAGAATGGCCTAGGGAAAAAATACAGATACCGTTGTAATCGGGCGAGTTTCTACTTTCAGATGCAACAGGAATTTTTGGGTTAGGTCAATCCGTTCGCGAGGTATGGGAGTTTGAAGCCAAGAAATGGTTGAGAAGGCAACAAATTTTTCGCAATTCTGCTGCTCCAAACGCTTAACCAGAATGGCCTAGGGAAAAAATACACATACCGTTGTAATCGGGCGAGTTTCTACTTTCAGATGCAACAGGAATTTTTGGGTTAGGTCAATCCGTTCGCGAGATATGGGAGTTTGAAGCCAAGAAATGGTTGAGAAGGCAAAAAATTTTCCGCAATTCTGCTGCTCCAAACGCTTAACCAGAATGGCCTAGGGAAAAAATACACATACCGTTGTAATCGGGCGAGTCTCTACTTCCAGACGCTACAGGAATTTTTGGGTTAGGTCAATCCGTTCGCGAGATATGGGAGTTTGAAGCCAAGAAATGGTTGAGAAGGCAAAAAATTTTTCGCAATTCTGCTGCTCCAAACGCTTAACCAGAATGGCCTAGGGAAAAAATACACATACCGCTGTAATCGGGCGAGGTTCTACTTTCAGATGCAATTGGAATTTTTGTGTTAGGTCAATCCGTTCGCGAGATATGGGAGTTTGAAGCCAAGAAATGGTTGAGAAGGCAAAAAATTTTTCGCAATTCTGCTGCTCCAAACGCTTAACCAGAATGGCCTAGGGAAAAAATACACATACCGTTGTAATCGGGCGAGTTTCTACTTTCAGATGCAATAGGAATTTTTGGGTTAGGTCAATCCGTTCGCGAGATATGGGAGTTTGAAGCCAAGAAATGGTTGAGAAGGCAAAAAATTTTTCGCAATTCTGCTGCTCCAAACGCTTAACCAGAATGGCCTAGGGAAAAAATATACATACCGTTGTAATCGGGCGAGTCTCTACTTCCAGACGCCACAGGAATTTTTGGGTTAGGTCAATCCGTTCGCGAGATATGGGAGTTTGAAGCCAAGAAATGGTTGAGAAGGCAAAAAATTTTTCGCAATTCTGCTGCTCCAAGCGCTTAACCAGAATGGCCTAGGGAAAAAATACACATACCGCTGTAATCGGGCGAGGTTCTACTTTCAGATGCAACAGGAATTTTTGGGTTAGGTCAATCCGTTCGCGAGATATGGGAGTTTGAAGCCAAGAAATGGTTGAGAAGGCAACAAATTTTTCGCAATTCCGCTGCTCCAAACGCTTAACCAGAATGGCCCAGGGAAAAAATACACATACCGTTGTAATCGGGCGAGTTTCTACTTTCAGATGCAACAGGAATTTTTGGGTTAGGTGAATCCGTTCGCGAGATATGGGAGTTTGAAGCCAAGAAATGGTTGAGAAGGCAAAAAATTTTTCGCATTTCTGCTGATCCAAACGCTTAACCAGAATGGTCTAGGGAAACAATACACATACCGTTGTAATCGGGCGAGTTTCTACTTTCAGATGCAATAGGAATTTTTGGGTTAGGTCAACCCGTTCGCGAGATATGGGAGTTTGAAGCCAAGAAATGGTTGAGAAGGCAAAAAATTTTTCGCAATTCTGCTGCTCCAAACGCTTAAACAGAATGGCCTAGGGAAAAAATACAGATACCGTTGTAATCGGGCGAGTTTCTACTTTCAGATGCAACAGGAATTTTTGGGTTAGGTCAATCCTTTCGCGAGATATGGGAGTTTGAAGCTAAGAAATGGTTGAGAAGACAACAAATCTTTCGCACTTCTGCTGCTCCAAACGCTTAACCAGAATGGCCTAGGGAAAAAATACACATACCGTTGTAATCGGGCGAGTCTCTACTTCCAGACGCTACAGGAATTTTTGGGTTAGGTCAATCCCTTCGCGAGATATGGGAGTTTGAAGCTAAGAAATGGTTGAGAAGACAACAAATCTTTCGCACTTCTGCTGCTCCAAACGCTTAACCAGAATGGCCTAGGGAAAAAATACAGATACCGTTGTAATCGGGCGAGTTTCGACTTTCAGATGCAATAGGAATTTTTGGGTTAGGTCAATCCGTTCGCGAGGTATGGGAGTTTGAAGCCAAGGAATGGTTGAGAAGGCAACAAATTTTTCGCAATTCTGCTGCTCCAAACGCTTAACCAGAATGGCCTAGGGAAAAAATACACATACCGTTGTAATCGGGCGAGTTTCTACTTTCAGATGCAATAGGAATTTTTGGGTTAGTTCAATCCGTTCGCGAGATATGGGAGTTTGAAGCCAAGAAATGGTTGAGAAGGCAAAAAATTTTCCGCAATTCTGCTGCTCCAAACGCTTAACCAGAATGGCCTAGGGAAAAAATACACATACCGTTGTAATCGGGCGAGTCTCTACTTCCAGACGCTACAGGAATTTTTGGGTTAGGTCAATCCGTTCGCGAGATATGGGAGTTTGAAGCCAAGAAATGGTTGAGAAGGCAAAAAATTTTTCGCAATTCTGCTGCTCCAAACGCTTAACCAGAATGGCCTAGGGAAAAAATACACATACCGCTGTAATCGGGCGAGGTTCTACTTTCAGATGCAATTGGAATTTTTGTGTTAGGTCAATCCGTTCGCGAGATATGGGAGTTTGAAGCCAAGAAATGGTTGAGAAGGCAAAAAATTTTTCGCAATTCTGCTGCTCCAAACGCTTAACCAGAATGGCCTAGGGAAAAAATACACATACCGTTGTAATCGGGCGAGTTTCTACTTTCAGATGCAATAGGAATTTTTGGGTTAGGTCAATCCGTTCGCGAGATATGGGAGTTTGAAGCCAAGAAATGGTTGAGAAGGCAAAAAATTTTTCGCAATTCTGCTGCTCCAAACGCTTAACCAGAATGGCCTAGGGAAAAAATGTACATACCGTTGTAATCGGGCGAGTCTCTACTTCCAGACGCCACAGGAATTTTTGGGTTAGGTCAATCCGTTCGCGAGATATGGGAGTTTGAAGCCAAGAAATGGTTGAGAAGGCAAAAAATTTTTCGCAATTCTGCTGCTCCAAGCGCTTAACCAGAATGGCCTAGGGAAAAAATACACATACCGCTGTAATCGGGCGAGTTTCTACTTTCAGATGCAAGAGGAATTTTTGGGTTAGGTCAATCCGTTCGCGAGATATGGGAGTTTGAAGCCAAGAAATGGTTGAGAATTCAAAAAATTTTTCGCAATTCTGCTGCTCCAAACGCTTAACCAGAATGGCCTAGGGAAAAAATACACATACCATTGTAATCGGGCGAGTTTCTACTTTCAGATGCAAGAGGAATTTTTGGGTTAGGTCAATCCGTTCGCGAGATATGGGAGTTTGAAGCCAAGAAATGGTTGAGAATTCAAAAAATTTTTCGCAATTCTGCTGCTCCAAACGCTTAACCAGAATGGCCTAAGGAAAAAATACACATACCGTTGTAATCGGGCGAGTTTCTACTTTCAGATGCAACAGGAATTTTTGGGTTAGGTCAATCCGTTCGCGAGATATGGGAGTTTGAAGCCAAGAAATGGTTGAGAAGGCAAAAAATTTTTCGCTATTCTGCAGCTCCAAACGCTTAACCAGAATGGCTTAGGGAAAAAATGCACATACCGTTGTAATCGGGCGAGTTTCTACTTTCAGATGCAATAGGAATTTTTGGGTTAGGTCAATCCGTTCGCGAGATATGGGAGTTTGAAGCCAAGAAATGGTTGAGAATGCAAAAAATTTTTCGCAATTCTGCTGCTCCAAACGCTTAACCAGAATGGCCTAGGGAAAAAATACACATACCGTTGTAATCGGTCGAGTTTCTACTTTCAGATGCAACAGGAATTTTTGGGTTAGGTCAATCCGTTCGCGAGATATGGGAGTTTGAAGCCAAGAAATGGTTGAGAAGGCAAAAAATTTTTCGCAATTCTGCTGCTCCAAACGCTTAACCAGAATGGCCTAGGGAAAAAATACACATACCGTTGTAATCGGGCGAGTCTCTACTTCCAGACGCTACAGGAATTTTTGGGTTAGGTCAATCCGTTCGCGAGATATGGGAGTTTGAAGCCAAGAAATGGTTGAGAAGGCAAAAAATTTTTCGCAATTCTGCTGCCCCTAACGCTTAACCAGAATGGCCTAGGGAAAAAAAACACATACCGTTGTAATCGGGCGAGTCTCTACTTCCAGACGATACAGGAATTTTTGGGTTAGGTCAATCCGTTCGCGAGATATGGAAGTTTGAAGCCAAGAAATGGATGAGAAGGCAAAAAATTTTTCGCATTTCTGCTGCTCCAAACGCTTAACCAGAATGGCCTAGGGAAAAAATACACATACCGCTGTAATCGGGCGAGGATCTACTTTCAGATGCAATTGGAATTTTTGGGTTAGGTCAATCCGTTCGCGAGATATGGGAGTTTGAAGCCAAGAAATGGTTGAGAAGGCAAAAAATTTTTCGCATTTCTGCTGCTCCAAACGCTTAACCAGAATGGCCTAGGGAAAAAATACAGATACCGTTGTAATCGGGCGAGTTTCTACTTTCAGATGCAATAGGAATTTTTGGGTTAGGTCAATCCGTTCGCGAGATATGGGAGTTTGAAGCCAAGAAATGGTTGAGAAGGCAAAAAATTTTTCGCAATTCTGCTGCTCCAAACGCTTAACCAGAATGGCCTAGGGAAAAAATATACATACCGTTGTAATCGGGCGAGTCTCTACTTCCAGACGCCACAGGAATTTTTGGGTTAGGTCAATCCGTTCGCGAGATATGGGAGTTTGAAGCCAAGAAATGGTTGAGAAGGCAAAAAATGTTTCGCAATTCTGCTGCTCCAAGCGCTTAACCAGAATGGCCTAGGGAAAAAATACACATACCGCTGTAATCGGGCGAGGTTCTACTTTCAGATGCAACAGGAATTTTTGGGTTAGGTCAATCCGTTCGCGAGATATGGGAGTTTGAAGCCAAGAAATGGTTGAGAAGGCAACAAATTTTTCGCAATTCCGCTGCTCCAAACGCTTAACCAGAATGGCCCAGGGAAAAAATACACATACCGTTGTAATCGGGCGAGTTTCTACTTTCAGATGCAACAGGAATTTTTGGGTTAGGTGAATCCGTTCGCGAGATATGGGAGTTTGAAGCCAAGAAATGGTTGAGAAGGCAAAAAATTTTTCGCATTTCTGCTGATCCAAACGCTTAACCAGAATGGTCTAGGGAAACAATACACATACCGTTGTAATCGGGCGAGTTTCTACTTTCAGATGCAATAGGAATTTTTGGGTTAGGTCAACCCGTTCGCGAGATATGGGAGTTTGAAGCCAAGAAATGGTTGAGAAGGCAAAAAATTTTTCGCAATTCTGCTGCTCCAAACGCTTAAACAGAATGGCCTAGGGAAAAAATACAGATACCGTTGTAATCGGGCGAGTTTCTACTTTCAGATGCAACAGGAATTTTTGGGTTAGGTCAATCCTTTCGCGAGATATGGGAGTTTGAAGCTAAGAAATGGTTGAGAAGACAACAAATCTTTCGCACTTCTGCTGCTCCAAACGCTTAACCAGAATGGCCTAGGGAAAAAATACACATACCGTTGTAATCGGGCGAGTCTCTACTTCCAGACGCTACAGGAATTTTTGGGTTAGGTCAATCCCTTCGCGAGATATGGGAGTTTGAAGCTAAGAAATGGTTGAGAAGACAACAAATCTTTCGCACTTCTGCTGCTCCAAACGCTTAACCAGAATGGCCTAGGGAAAAAATACAGATACCGTTGTAATCGGGCGAGTTTCGACTTTCAGATGCAATAGGAATTTTTGGGTTAGGTCAATCCGTTCGCGAGGTATGGGAGTTTGAAGCCAAGAAATGGTTGAGAAGGCAACAAATTTTTCGCAATTCTGCTGCTCCAAACGCTTAACCAGAATGGCCTAGGGAAAAAATACACATACCGTTGTAATCGGGCGAGGTTCTACTTTCAGATGCAATTGGAATTTTTGTGTTAGGTCAATCCGTTCGCGAGATATGGGAGTTTGAAGCCAAGAAATGGTTGAGAAGGCAAAAAATTTTTCGCAATTCTGCTGCTCCAAACGCTTAACCAGAATGGCCTAGGGAAAAAATACACATACCGTTGTAATCGGGCGAGTTTCTACTTTCAGATGCAATAGGAATTTTTGGGTTAGGTCAATCCGTTCGCGAGATATGGGAGTTTGAAGCCAAGAAATGGTTGAGAAGGCAAAAAATTTTTCGCAATTCGGCTGCTCCAAACGCTTAACCAGAATGGCCTAGGGAAAAAATGTACATACCGTTGTAATCGGGCGAGTCTCTACTTCCAGACGCCACAGGAATTTTTGGGTTAGGTCAATCCGTTCGCGAGATATGGGAGTTTGAAGCCAAGAAATGGTTGAGAAGGCAAAAAATTTTTCGCAATTCTGCTGCTCCAAGCGCTTAACCAGAATGGCCTAGGGAAAAAATACACATACCGCTGTAATCGGGCGAGTTTCTACTTTCAGATGCAAGAGGAATTTTTGGGTTAGGTCAATCCGTTCGCGAGATATGGGAGTTTGAAGCCAAGAAATGGTTGAGAATTCAAAAAATTTTTCGCAATTCTGCTGCTCCAAACGCTTAACCAGAATGGCCTAGGGAAAAAATACACATACCGTTGTAATCGGGCGAGTTTCTACTCTCAGATGCAAGAGGAATTTTTGGGTTAGGTCAATCCGTTCGCGAGATATGGGAGTTTGAAGCCAAGAAATGGTTGAGAATTCAAAAAATTTTTCGCAATTCTGCTGCTCCAAACGCTTAACCAGAATGGCCTAAGGAAAAAATACACATACCGTTGTAATCGGGCGAGTTTCTACTTTCAGATGCAATAGGAATTTTTGGGTTAGGTCAACCCGTTCGCGAGATATGGGAGTTTGAAGCCAAGAAATGGTTGAGAAGGCAAAAAATTTTTCGCAATTCTGCTGCTCCAAACGCTTAAACAGAATGGCCTAGGGAAAAAATACAGATACCGTTGTAATCGGGCGAGTTTCTACTTTCAGATGCAACAGGAATTTTTGGGTTAGGTCAATCCTTTCGCGAGATATGGGAGTTTGAAGCTAAGAAATGGTTGAGAAGACAACAAATCTTTCGCACTTCTGCTGCTCCAAACGCTTAACCAGAATGGCCTAGGGAAAAAATACACATACCGTTGTAATCGGGCGAGTCTCTACTTCCAGACGCTACAGGAATTTTTGGGTTAGGTCAATCCTTTCGCGAGATATGGGAGTTTGAAGCTAAGAAATGGTTGAGAAGACAACAAATCTTTCGCACTTCTGCTGCTCCAAACGCTTAACCAGAATGGCCTAGGGAAAAAATACAGATACCGTTGTAATCGGGCGAGTTTCGACTTTCAGATGCAATAGGAATTTTTGGGTTAGGTCAATCCGTTCGCGAGGTATGGGAGTTTGAAGCCAAGAAATGGTTGAGAAGGCAACAAATTTTTCGCAATTCTGCTGCTCCAAACGCTTAACCAGAATGGCCTAGGGAAAAAATACACATACCGTTGTAATCGGGCGAGGTTCTACTTTCAGATGCAATTGGAATTTTTGTGTTAGGTCAATCCGTTCGCGAGATATGGGAGTTTGAAGCCAAGAAATGGTTGAGAAGGCAAAAAATTTTTCGCAATTCTGCTGCTCCAAACGCTTAACCAGAATGGCCTAGGGAAAAAATACACATACCGTTGTAATCGGGCGAGTTTCTACTTTCAGATGCAATAGGAATTTTTGGGTTAGGTCAATCCGTTCGCGAGATATGGGAGTTTGAAGCCAAGAAATGGTTGAGAAGGCAAAAAATTTTTCGCAATTCGGCTGCTCCAAACGCTTAACCAGAATGGCCTAGGGAAAAAATGTACATACCGTTGTAATCGGGCGAGTCTCTACTTCCAGACGCCACAGGAATTTTTGGGTTAGGTCAATCCGTTCGCGAGATATGGGAGTTTGAAGCCAAGAAATGGTTGAGAAGGCAAAAAATTTTTCGCAATTCTGCTGCTCCAAGCGCTTAACCAGAATGGCCTAGGGAAAAAATACACATACCGCTGTAATCGGGCGAGTTTCTACTTTCAGATGCAAGAGGAATTTTTGGGTTAGGTCAATCCGTTCGCGAGATATGGGAGTTTGAAGCCAAGAAATGGTTGAGAATTCAAAAAATTTTTCGCAATTCTGCTGCTCCAAACGCTTAACCAGAATGGCCTAGGGAAAAAATACACATACCGTTGTAATCGGGCGAGTTTCTACTCTCAGATGCAAGAGGAATTTTTGGGTTAGGTCAATCCGTTCGCGAGATATGGGAGTTTGAAGCCAAGTAATGGTTGAGAATTCAAAAAATTTTTCGCAATTCTGCTGCTCCAAACGCTTAACCAGAATGGCCTAAGGAAAAAATACACATACCGTTGTAATCGGGCGAGTTTCTACTTTCAGATGCAACAGGAATTTTTGGGTTAGGTCAATCCGTTCGCGAGATATGGGAGTTTGAAGCCAAGAAATGGTTGAGAAGGCAAAAAATTTTTCGCTATTCTGCAGCTCCAAACGCTTAACCAGAATGGCATAGGGAAAAAATACACATACCGTTGTAATCGGGCGAGTCTCTACTTCCAGACTCTACAGGAATTTTTGGGTTAGGTCAATCCGTTCGCGAGATATGGGAGTTTGAAGCCAAGAAATGGTTGAGAAGGCAAAAAATTTTTCGCAATTCTGCTGCTCCAAGCGCTTAACCAGAATGGCCTAGGGAAAAAATACACATACCGCTGTAATCGGGCGAGGTTCTACTTTCAGATGCAACAGGAATTTTTGGGTTAGGTCAATCCGTTCGCGAGATATGGGAGTTTGAAGCCAAGAAATGGTTGAGAAGGCAACAAATTTTTCGCAATTCCGCTGCTCCAAACGCTTAACCAGAATGGCCTAGGGAAAAAATACACATACCGTTGTAATCGGGCGAGTTTCTACTTTCAGATGCAACAGGAATTTTTGGGTTAGGTGAATCCGTTCGCGAGATATGGGAGTTTGAAGCCAAGAAATGGTTGAGAAGGCAAAAAATTTTTCGCATTTCTGCTGCTCCAAACGCTTAACCAGAATGGCCTAGGGAAAAAATACAGATACCGTTGTAATCGGGCGAGTTTCTACTTTCAGATGCAATAGGAATTTTTGGGTTAGGTCAATCCGTTCGCGAGATATGGGAGTTTGAAGCCAAGAAATGGTTGAGAAGGCAAAAAATTTTTCGCAATTCTGCTGCTCCAAACGCTTAAACAGAATGGTCTAGGGAAACAATACACATACCGTTGTAATCGGGCGAGTTTCTACTTTCAGATGCAATAGGAATTTTTGGGTTAGGTCAACCCGTTCGCGAGATATGGGAGTTTGAAGCCTAGAAATGGTTGAGAAGGCAAAAAATTTTTCGCAATTCTGCTGCTCCAAACGCTTAAACAGAATGGCCTAGGGAAAAAATACAGATACCGTTGTAATCGGGCGAGTTTCTACTTTCAGATGCAACAGGAATTTTTGGGTTAGGTCAATCCTTTCGCGAGATATGGGAGTTTGAAGCTAAGAAATGGTTGAGAAGACAACAAATCTTTCGCACTTCTGCTGCTCCAAACGCTTAACCAGAATGGCCTAGGGAAAAAATACACGTACCGTTGTAATCGGGCGAGTCTCTACTTCCAGACGCTACAGGAATTTTTGGGTTAGGTCAATCCCTTCGCGAGATATGGGAGTTTGAAGCTAAGAAATGGTTGAGAAGACAACAAATCTTTCGCACTTCTGCTGCTCCAAACGCTTAACCAGAATGGCCTAGGGAAAAAATACACATACCGTTGTAATCGGGCGAGTTTCGACTTTCAGATGCAATAGGAATTTTTGGGTTAGGTCAATCCGTTCGCGAGGTATGGGAGTTTGAAGCCAAGAAATGGTTGAGAAGGCAACAAATTTTTCGCAATTCTGCTGCTCCAAACGCTTAACCAGAATGGCCTAGGGAAAAAATACACATACCGTTGTAATCGGGCGAGTTTCTACTTTCAGATGCAATAGGAATTTTTGGGTTAGGTCAATCCGTTCGCGAGATATGGGAGTTTGAAGCCAAGAAATGGTTGAGAAGGCAAAAAATTTTCCGCAATTCTGCTGCTCCAAACGCTTAACCAGAATGCCCTAGGGAAAAAATACACATACCGTTGTAATCGGGCGAGTTTCTACTTTCAGATGCAATAGGAATTTTTGGGTTAGGTCAATCCGTTCGCGAGATATGGGAGTTTGAAGCCAAGAAATGGTTGAGAATGCAAAAAATTTTTCGCAATTCTGCTGCTCCAAACGCTTAACCAGAATGGCCTAGGGAAAAAATACACATACCGTTGTAATCGGTCGAGTTTCTACTTTCAGATGCAACAGGAATTTTTGGGTTAGGTCAATCCGTTCGCGAGATATGGGAGTTTGAAGCCAAGAAATGGTTGAGAAGGCAAAAAATTTTTCGCAATTCTGCTGCTCCAAACGCTTAACCAGAATGGCCTAGGGAAAAAATACACATACCGTTGTAATCGGGCGAGTCTCTACTTCCAGACGCTACAGGAATTTTTGGGTTAGGTCAATCCGTTCGCGAGATATGGGAGTTTGAAGCCAAGAAATGGTTGAGAATGCAAAAAATTTTTCGCAATTCTGCTGCCCCTAACGCTTAACCAGAATGGCCTAGGGAAAAAAAACACATACCGTTGTAATCGGGCGAGTCTCTACTTCCAGACGATACAGGAATTTTTGGGTTAGGTCAATCCGTTCGCGAGATATGGAAGTTTGAAGCCAAGAAATGGTTGAGAAGGCAAAAAATTTTTCGCATTTCTGCTGCTCCAAACGCTTAACCAGAATGGCCTAGGGAAAAAATACACATACCGCTGTAATCGGGCGAGGATCTACTTTCAGATGCAATTGGAATTTTTGGGTTAGGTCAATCCGTTCGCGAGATATGGGAGTTTGAAGCCAAGAAATGGTTGAGAAGGCAACAAATTTTTCGCAATTCCGCTGCTCCAAACGCTTAACCAGAATGGCCTAGGGAAAAAATACACATACCGTTGTAATCGGGCGAGTTTCTACTTTCAGATGCAACAGGAATTTTTGGGTTAGGTGAATCCGTTCGCGAGATATGGGAGTTTGAAGCCAAGAAATGGTTGAGAAGGCAACAAATTTTTCGCATTTCTGCTGCTCCAAACGCTTAACCAGAATGGCCTAGGGAAAAAATACAGATACCGTTGTAATCGGGCGAGTTTCTACTTTCAGATGCAATAGGAATTTTTGGGTTAGGTCAATCCGTTCGCGAGATATGGGAGTTTGAAGCCAAGAAATGGTTGAGAAGGCAAAAAATTTTTCGCAATTCTGCTGCTCCAAACGCTTAAACAGAATGGTCTAGGGAAACAATACACATACCGTTGTAATCGGGCGAGTTTCTACTTTCAGATGCAATAGGAATTTTTGGGTTAGGTCAACCCGTTCGCGAGATATGGGAGTTTGAAGCCTAGAAATGGTTGAGAAGGCAAAAAATTTTTCGCAATTCTGCTGCTCCAAACGCTTAAACAGAATGGCCTAGGGAAAAAATACAGATACCGTTGTAATCGGGCGAGTTTCTACTTTCAGATGCAACAGGAATTTTTGGGTTAGGTCAATCCTTTCGCGAGATATGGGAGTTTGAAGCTAAGAAATGGTTGAGAAGACAACAAATCTTTCGCACTTCTGCTGCTCCAAACGCTTAACCAGAATGGCCTAGGGAAAAAATACACGTACCGTTGTAATCGGGCGAGTCTCTACTTCCAGACGCTACAGGAATTTTTGGGTTAGGTCAATCCCTTCGCGAGATATGGGAGTTTGAAGCTAAGAAATGGTTGAGAAGACAACAAATCTTTCGCACTTCTGCTGCTCCAAACGCTTAACCAGAATGGCCTAGGGAAAAAATACACATACCGTTGTAATCGGGCGAGTTTCGACTTTCAGATGCAATAGGAATTTTTGGGTTAGGTCAATCCGTTCGCGAGGTATGGGAGTTTGAAGCCAAGAAATGGTTGAGAAGGCAACAAATTTTTCGCAATTCTGCTGCTCCAAACGCTTAACCAGAATGGCCTAGGGAAAAAATACACATACCGTTGTAATCGGGCGAGTTTCTACTTTCAGATGCAATAGGAATTTTTGGGTTAGGTCAATCCGTTCGCGAGATATGGGAGTTTGAAGCCAAGAAATGGTTGAGAAGGCAAAAAATTTTCCGCAATTCTGCTGCTCCAAACGCTTAACCAGAATGGCCTAGGGAAAAAATACACATACCGTTGTAATCGGGCGAGTTTCTACTTTCAGATGCAATAGGAATTTTTGGGTTAGGTCAATCCGTTCGCGAGATATGGGAGTTTGAAGCCAAGAAATGGTTGAGAATGCAAAAAATTTTTCGCAATTCTGCTGCTCCAAACGCTTAACCAGAATGGCCTAGGGAAAAAATACACATACCGTTGTAATCGGTCGAGTTTCTACTTTCAGATGCAACAGGAATTTTTGGGTTAGGTCAATCCGTTCGCGAGATATGGGAGTTTGAAGCCAAGAAATGGTTGAGAAGGCAAAAAATTTTTCGCAATTCTGCTGCTCCAAACGCTTAACCAGAATGGCCTAGGGAAAAAATACACATACCGTTGTAATCGGGCGAGTCTCTACTTCCAGACGCTACAGGAATTTTTGGGTTAGGTCAATCCGTTCGCGAGATATGGGAGTTTGAAGCCAAGAAATGGTTGAGAAGGCAAAAAATTTTTCGCAATTCTGCTGCCCCTAACGCTTAACCAGAATGGCCTAGGGAAAAAAAACACATACCGTTGTAATCGGGCGAGTCTCTACTTCCAGACGATACAGGAATTTTTGGGTTAGGTCAATCCGTTCGCGAGATATGGAAGTTTGAAGCCAAGAAATGGTTGAGAAGGCAAAAAATTTTTCGCATTTCTGCTGCTCCAAACGCTTAACCAGAATGGCCTAGGGAAAAAATACACATACCGCTGTAATCGGGCGAGGATCTACTTTCAGATGCAATTGGAATTTTTGGGTTAGGTCAATCCGTTCGCGAGATATGGGAGTTTGAAGCCAAGAAATGGTTGAGAAGGCAAAAAATTTTTCGCATTTCTGCTGCTCCAAACGCTTAACCAGAATGGCCTAGGGAAAAAATACAGATACCGTTGTAATCGGGCGAGTTTCTACTTTCAGATGCAATAGGAATTTTTGGGTTAGGTCAATCCGTTCGCGAGATATGGGAGTTTGAAGCCAAGAAATGGTTGAGAAGGCAAAAAATTTTTCGCAATTCTGCTGCTCCAAACGCTTAAACAGAATGGCCTAGGGGAAAAATACAGATACCGTTGTAATCGGGCGAGTTTCTACTTTCAGATGCAACAGGAATTTTTGGGTTAGGTCAATCCCTTCGCGAGATATGGGAGTTTGAAGCTAAGAAATGGTTGAGAAGACAACAAATCTTTCGCACTTCTGCTGCTCCAAATTCTTAACCAGAATGGCCTAGGGAAAAAATACACATACCGTTGTAATCGGGCGAGTTTCGACTTTCAGATGCAATAGGAATTTTTGGGTTAGGTCAATCCGTTCGCGAGGTATGGGAGTTTGAAGCCAAGAAATGGTTGAGAAGGCAACAAATTTTTCGCAATTCTGCTGCTCCAAACGCTTAACCAGAATGGCCTAGGGAAAAAATACAGATACCGTTGTAATCGGGCGAGTTTCTACTTTCAGATGCAATAGGAATTTTTGGGTTAGGTCAATCCGTTCGCGAGATATGGGAGTTTGAAGCCAAGAAATGGTTGAGAAGGCAAAAAATTTTTCGCAATTCTGCTGCTCCAAACGCTTAACCAGAATGGCCTAGGGAAAAAATACACATACCGTTGTAATCGGGCGAGTTTCTACTTTCAGATGCAACAGGAATTTTTGGGTTAGGTCAATCCGTTCGCGAGATATGGGAGTTTGAAGCCAAGAAATGGTTGAGAAGGCAAAAAATTTTTCGCATTTCTGCTGCTCCAAACGCTTAACCAGAATGGCCTAGGGAAAAAATACACATACCGTTGTAATCGGGCGAGTTTCTACTTTCAGATGCAATAGGAATTTTTGGGTCCGGTCAATCCGTTCGCGAGATATGGGAGTTTGAAGCCAAGAAATGGTTGAGAAGGCAAAAAATTTTTCGCATTTCTGCTGATCCAAACGCTTAACCAGAATGGTCTAGGGAAACAATACACATACCGTTGTAATCGGGCGAGTTTCTACTTTCAGATGCAATAGGAATTTTTGGGTTAGGTCAACCCGTTCGCGAGATATGGGAGTTTGAAGCCAAGAAATGGTTGAGAAGGCAAAAAATTTTTCGCAGTTCTGCTGCTCCAAACGCTTAAACAGAATGGCCTAGGGAAAAAATACACGTACCGTTGTAATCGGGCGAGTCTCTACTTCCAGACGCTACAGGAATTTTTGGGTTAGGTCAATCGCTTCGCGAGATATGGGAGTTTGAAGCTAAGAAATGGTTGAGAAGACAACAAATCTTTCGCACTTCTGCTGCTCCAAACGCTTAACCAGAATGGCCTAGGGAAAAAATACACATACCGTTGTAATCGGGCGAGTTTCGACTTTCAGATGCAATAGGAATTTTTGGGTTAGGTCAATCCGTTCGCGAGGTATGGGAGTTTGAAGCCAAGAAATGGTTGAGAAGGCAACAAATTTTTCGCAATTCTGCTGCTCCAAACGCTTAACCAGAATGGCCTAGGGAAAAAATACACATACCGTTGTAATCGGGCGAGTTTCTACTTTCAGATGCAATAGGAATTTTTGGGTTAGGTCAATCCGTTCGCGAGATATGGGAGTTTGAAGCCAAGAAATGGTTGAGAAGGCAAAAAATTTTCCGCAATTCTGCTGCTCCAAACGCTTAACCAGAATGGCCTAGGGAAAAAATACACATACCGTTGTAATCGGGCGAGTTTCTACTTTCAGATGCAATAGGAATTTTTGGGTTAGGTCAATCCGTTCGCGAGATATGGGAGTTTGAAGCCAAGAAATGGTTGAGAATGCAAAAAATTTTTCGCAATTCTGCTGCTCCAAACGCTTAACCAGAATGGCCTAGGGAAAAAATACACATACCGTTGTAATCGGGCGAGTCTCTACTTCCAGACGCTACAGGAATTTTTGGGTTAGGTCAATCCGTTCGCGAGATATGGGAGTTTGAAGCCAAGAAATGGTTGAGAAGGCAAAAAATTTTTCGCAATTCTGCTGCCCCTAACGCTTAACCAGAATGGCCTAGGGAAAAAAAACACATACCGTTGTAATCGGGCGAGTCTCTACTTCCAGACGATACAGGAATTTTTGGGTTAGGTCAATCCGTTCGCGAGATATGGAAGTTTGAAGCCAAGAAATGGTTGAGAAGGCAAAAAATTTTTCGCATTTCTGCTGCTCCAAACGCTTAACCAGAATGGCCTAGGGAAAAAATACACATACCGCTGTAATCGGGCGAGGATCTACTTTCAGATGCAATTGGAATTTTTGGGTTAGGTCAATCCGTTCGCGAGGTATGGGAGTTTGAAGCCAAGAAATGGTTGAGAAGGCAACAAATTTTTCGCAATTCTGCTGCTCCAAACGCTTAACCAGAATGGCCTAGGGAAAAAATACACATACCGTTGTAATCGGGCGAGCTTCTACTTTCAGATGCAATATGAATTTTTGGGTTAGGTCAATCCGTTCGCGAGATATGGGAGTTTGAAGCCAAGAAATGGTTGAGAAGGCAAAAAATTTTCCGCAATTCTGCTGCTCCAAACGCTTAACCAGAATGGCCTAGGGAAAAAATACACATACCGTTGTAATCGGGCGAGTCTCTACTTCCAGACGCTACAGGAATTTTTGGGTTAGGTCAATCCGTTCGCGAGATATGGGAGTTTGAAGCCAAGAAATGGTTGAGAAGGCAAAAAATTTTTCGCAATTCTGCTGCTCCAAACGCTTAACCAGAATGGCCTAGGGAAAAAATACACATACCGCTGTAATCGGGCGAGGTTCTACTTTCAGATGCAATTGGAATTTTTGGGTTAGGTCAATCCGTTCGCGAGATATGGGAGTTTGAAGCCAAGAAATGGTTGAGAAGGCAAAAAATTTTTCGCAATTCTGCTGCTCCAAACGCTTAACCAGAATGGCCTAGGGAAAAAATACACATACCGTTGTAATCGGTCGAGTTTCTACTTTCAGATGCAACAGGAATTTTTGGGTTAGGTCAATCCGTTCGCGAGATATGGGAGTTTGAAGCCAAGAAATGGTTGAGAAGGCAAAAAATTTTTCGCAATTCTGCTGCTCCAAACGCTTAACCAGAATGGCCTAGGGAAAAAATACACATACCGTTGTAATCGGGCGAGTCTCTACTTCCAGACGCTACAGGAATTTTTGGGTTAGGTCAATCCGTTCGCGAGATATGGGAGTTTGAAGCCAAGAAATGGTTGAGAAGGCAAAAAATTTTTCGCAATTCTGCTGCCCCTAACGCTTAACCAGAATGGCCTAGGGAAAAAAAACACATACCGTTGTAATCGGGCGAGTCTCTACTTCCAGACGATACAGGAATTTTTGGGTTAGGTCAATCCGTTCGCGAGATATGGAAGTTTGAAGCCAAGAAATGGTTGAGAAGGCAAAAAATTTTTCGCATTTCTGCTGCTCCAAACGCTTAACCAGAATGGCCTAGGGAAAAAATACACATACCGCTGTAATCGGGCGAGGATCTACTTTCAGATGCAATTGGAATTTTTGGGTTAGGTCAATCCGTTCGCGAGATATGGGAGTTTGAAGCCAAGAAATGGTTGAGAAGGCAAAAAATTTTTCGCATTTCTGCTGCTCCAAACGCTTAACCAGAATGGCCTAGGGGAAAAATACAGATACCGTTGTAATCGGGCGAGTTTCTACTTTCAGATGCAATAGGAATTTTTGGGTTAGGTCAATCCGTTCGCGAGATATGGGAGTTTGAAGCCAAGAAATGGTTGAGAAGGCAAAAAATTTTTCGCAATTCTGCTGCTCCAAACGCTTAAACAGAATGGTCTAGGGAAACAATACACATACCGTTGTAATCGGGCGAGTTTCTACTTTCAGATGCAATAGGAATTTTTGGGTTAGGTCAACCCGTTCGCGAGATATGGGAGTTTGAAGCCAAGAAATGGTTGAGAAGGCAAAAAATTTTTCGCAATTCTGCTGCTCCAAACGCTTAAACAGAATGGCCTAGGGAAAAAATACACGTACCGTTGTAATCGGGCGAGTCTCTACTTCCAGACGCTACAGGAATTTTTGGGTTAGGTCAATCCCTTCGCGAGATATGGGAGTTTGAAGCTAAGAAATGGTTGAGAAGACAACAAATCTTTCGCACTTCTGCTGCTCCAAACGCTTAACCAGAATGGCCTAGGGAAAAAATACACATACCGTTGTAATCGGGCGAGTTTCGACTTTCAGATGCAATAGGAATTTTTGGGTTAGGTCAATCCGTTCGCGAGGTATGGGAGTTTGAAGCCAAGAAATGGTTGAGAAGGCAACAAATTTTTCGCAATTCTGCTGCTCCAAACGCTTAACCAGAATGGCCTAGGGAAAAAATACACATACCGTTGTAATCGGGCGAGTTTCTACTTTCAGATGCAATAGGAATTTTTGGGTTAGGTCAATCCGTTCGCGAGATATGGGAGTTTGAAGCCAAGAAATGGTTGAGAAGGCAAAAAATTTTCCGCAATTCTGCTGCTCCAAACGCTTAACCAGAATGGCCTAGGGAAAAAATACACATACCGTTGTAATCGGGCGAGTTTCTACTTTCAGATGCAATAGGAATTTTTGGGTTAGGTCAATCCGTTCGCGAGATATGGGAGTTTGAAGCCAAGA